>NC_049201.1:24151020-24347532 GCF_013347855.1 Anguilla anguilla
GCTCCTGCTTGTTCTGGGCGCTCATAGTCCTAAGTCTTCTCTTCAGCATACGAATCGCATGTTCAGTTCAGCATGCTTGGCTAGAGGTCTTTATGGAGCTCATAAAGAGCAGGATGAAAACTTTGAATGTATGTAAAAAAAAACAAAAGAGCAAAAATGGAGATACAATATGTGTAACACCAACAATATGCTCTACAATATAACTGACATAATCATATGGGATTTGTTGCTCTGCCAATCTCGTATCCAGTGATGACTCATAGCTGGACAATATGTCTTGAGCAGGACAATAACAATGATAAAAACAGCCCGCTTGAAATGGGATTGGACAGAGTGGCCCCCATTTCAGCAAGACAGTGTTGGATCATCTCTAGTCACCAGTTTTGAAGTAACCACCAGCGCTAATCTGTCCCCCCCAGTCCCATTCCTACTCCCCATTCTCCCAAGACAGTCATTGTCATTGAGAGACCAACGATGTGCACCATCTGCTGTGTATAGTGCCCCAAGGGCTGCTGAAGACTTTCCTGTGGAGGCATTCATGGAAATCCATTAGTGGCGGTCGCAAACCCAATACTGGTCGTGCTTGTCTTGGTTGTCTCACTCCTTTCCCCCAGGTTAAAATGGGGAGGGACACTGTTTCAAGCCGTTAAAAAAGGACAGATGCCATTTTGCGGCAACTTTTCTTTTACGGCTACCAACGGCTTAAGGGAGTCTGTGGAGTGAAAAAAGTCAATTGTGGAGATTTGGCAAAAAGCACATTATACAAAAAATTGTCATACTTGCCTGACAAGAAATATGTCTCTTGAAATTTACATTTACCTATACATTCTAATACCACATTTGGTGGTAGCGTACCACTGACCTGGGGCAGTCAAACCTCGGCAGGTGGTCTCTGATAACAGTGGTCAGAGAAATCTAACTTGGAATCTGACCTTTAGTCAAATGATAAGGAATGCCAGAGGCCATAGGGCAAGAGGTCTCGGGAGGGAGTGTCACACAACTTCAGTGCTGATAACCTTCTTGCATTCACATATTTTACTTTAACTTTTGAACAAATGTTGGTTATTATCAGCTCTCCATGCCTAAATCCAAGGTATATTGACAACATAAAGATCAGTTCATCTGATCTGCCTAAGTTCATTTACTAGCTCAGAGCAGTATTCAGTTGAGGATTTTCCTCTTAAGTGTAACTTATACCGAAAAATTTTAAGTTAATTTTATTGAACTTCATTATGTCTTTGATCTCTAGCCACATTCTCTTAGTTGATTAGAAGAAAGAACCCTACAACATGAGATGAGACAACTGGGATGACGTGTCGACATATTCATAAAACTGCCACACTTCTTAATCAAGCAAAATGAATGGACCCAGTCATTGTTATTGTTCCATGCCCCTCAAAAATTGTGCTGTCGTTGCACTCTTGCGTGTTGCCAAAGTGGTATATCATCACCATTTGACAATATCTCAATGCTACAACTGGTGGTGGTACAGGAGTCTGCGTTTTGAAAAGCAAAAACAGATTTACAAAGGCCTAAAGTGTCGAGGTGAAAAAGCCTTAAGTGTCGAGGTGAAACCTCTTATTTCTCGATGGTTTATTGTTTTGTGGCTTTTTTCACGCATTCCGTTATGGCCCTTGGGTGATTGGGATCACTATGCTAGAACTTTCTCTTGACCCCTGCGGGGGCAGGAATTTTGGAAGGTGATGGACAACTCTCTCTAAATTGGTGAGATTTATAACCATTCAAAGTTATTGTACTTAGTTATAACCATGGTGACATTTTAGTCCGGAAAAAATAACCCAGATCAAGAAACATAATGTCGCCAAGTGTTTATCCTTGTACAGTTTCAAAAAGAAAAAAAAAAAATCAAAATCATAACTATGAAGTAGCTTCTTGTGACATGCCAAATAGTGTGTAACTGTTTGATCCGTTTTAGACTGTGAAGATAGATAATAGATAATATAGATAACTGAAAAATAAAAAAAAATAAAAGTACAAGGGATTATTTAATATCAATTTAATAACCTTCACACTCTTCATTGGAATAATTTAATGATATATTACTGTGAAAAATATGGCCTAATTTCTTGTTTCCAGAATCTTGTGCGGGAGTAATAATTCTGATCAAACCTATCTTGGCCTAGAGTACTGCTAACTTCCTCGATTAGCTCAGTGCTTTGAGGAATGTCTAGACTTTATTTCTTAGTTTACTTTTACTACTTGTCTGAGCTTTTGAAGGTTATCTTTCCATCGGCATTGCCAAGTACAGCTTTATTTTTTCAAAAACATCAAGGTGAGCACAAAGCAAAACCACACAAAACAGTGGAGATTTCACAATCAGGGGTTTTAATGTTCCAAAGTACGGCTGCAGCAGAGGGCAAGAGAAAGAGGTGGGTATGTTAAGAAACATACAAAGTTAAATTAACAATTAAAATTCATGATCAATTTATAATTGACAGTCTGCATTCTGCACGAAACATTGAAACTACAAGCTCCAAATGAATGAATAGTTAATATGGCTGATATTAGGGTTAGGAATACAGTGAGTCTTGACATTGAGACAGGATTTCGGTTATGTTCAGGAGCTGGCATTAGGGCAATAGTTTTTTTTTACTTTTGGACAAAATTTCTTTGAGGCAACACCATAGTCTTTAGTATTTTTTTTTTTTTTTTTTTGTTAAATACAGTACATGTTTTTCATAATAAATTACTTCAAACACATTTCCTTGGACATGTTTTTTTGTTTCAGTATGTTTAAATTGTTTTCCATCTTAATATAGCAATCACACATTTAAGATGACTCTATTTCCACTTTTTAGCAGTAAGTCCACATTAAGGTTGTTCACATCAGAGTGTGGTTTTTGGATCATTACTTTCCTTGTTTTCAGTATATTTAATGTAAATATAAATTAATGTGATCAGTTAATGTTGCAGTTTTGACTGACCTGCAAACTGAAGCTAAAAATGGAAAAATATTTTCCTGTTGTGAAATATTTATATTTTAGAGTTATGAGTTGTGGTGTGTGGAGATGGTGGGTGTGGATAACCTGACTAGTAATGTTTCCCAGCAATGTTTAAAAAACAATCATAGAAATAAATCAATGAAAACATTTTTTTTTTAAAATATATATATTTTGCTTTATTTATTATAAAGTACTAATTTAATAATGTTATGACACAGGAAAGCAGAGTCTGAAGGAATGGTTCCACAGCCATTAAACACATCACTGGCTTTTTGTAGATGCCATAAATGTTTGAAGGAACTGTTTCTGTATTTGGGCTGGTATGCATTTTCTGCTCATGGAAACAGGTCTCCTGATGTCCCTCCAGAGGATAAAAAAAGACGACCCCGCCTCCTCTCTTCCGGACGTCCCGTCCCATCCCATCCCGTCCCATCCCAGGACTGGCTGTGCCCTGGCGTCATTGTCGTCAACAGAGCCTCTGGATTCGGATCCACCCCTCAAATATTTTTATGGACATGCCAGCTGCAGCATACTTAGGGTGGCTTGTGTATTTGCATTATGAGTCACCATTCATCATGTGACGAGGAGTACAGGACGAAGCCAGTTATGTAGAAATGATTTGTATTTGGTTAGTTTTTCTTTTAGGTAAGATATAATACCATTGTATTGTTTCGTATCATAATAAAACATTTGATCACAATGAAGGGAAAAAAGTGTGTGTGTTCGTGTACATTAGGCCAGCTTTACATGGTGCAACTTGTGTCCCTTGAAACTGTGTTGCATTTGAGCACTCATCTGAACCTGCTTGTAACTCAGCTGCAACACACTGCAAACATCCTAACTTTGTGAGACTAGTTACTGGCAAAAGCCAATCAAAATACAGAAAATGTATTCTGTCAAAACTTGTTAGAGAGAGACATGGTGTGTTCCTGTGCTATCAAACAGAGCAGACACGACTTTCCGGAAATCGGAAATTTCACATGAACGATAGTCAAAGTTGGAAAATAAAATCAGAGTCTTGGAAAATGTTGCTACACAGAGGTCCCGAGAAGTTATGTAATGTAAACCTTTTCACACTTGAATATGGTGGATGCTCTGCATTTTGTTTTGAGGCCGTAATTACAACTAACATAAACTGCAAACATATCCAAATCATTTCTCTCAAAAAGTTGATGTTTGTTTACTGTCAGTCTTCCGGATTTGGTTATTCAATGACATAGCACGTGAGTGCGATGCTGTTTATTGGCCAACTTTGGAAGCTTTCAAAATGGAAGGTTCTGACCAGCACATGAAAGCAGCAAAAACGCTGATGTGGAGCCAACAGACAGCTACGTCAGGGATTGTTAAACAAACACATGGACAGAATGCAACTCAGAAGTTGATACTCAGTAACTATTTTTCAATAAAAATGATACAAAATGACTACAGGTTAATAACAATGCTATGTGGAATGTTTATATTGCAACTTTGATTATTTTTCACATTGTGTAACAGTCAAATGGCAATCTCAGTTCTGTGCAAACCTTTTCCACATGGAATTAGTCACACTAAATTTTCAACATGAAAACCTGGTCTTATACAGTATAAAGAGATATTAAGCCATTGGATATGGGGGTGATTCAGAATGCAACATCTAAATATAGGCCCACCAATTTTCATTTGAATCACTTATTTATTTATTTATTTATTTATTTATTTATGTATTTATTTATTTAGGATCCCCATTAGCAATACACAGTGTGCAGCTAATCTTCCTGGGGTCTGAACAAACTTGGAATAATTACTTGTATTGATCTTGTCTTTTTTAATAGAGGCTCTCTTTGTGCAGTCATAAATCATTTTATGTTACACAGATCAAACCAATTAAAGCAGGGATCTCATAAGAACATTATGTTTTTATATTCTCTTAAACAAAACATTTTATGGGTTTCAGTACACATGGAATATGTGCAATGATTCAAACTAGAAGAACAAATAACAGTGAAATTAAAATCAATCCCATTCATTTGTTTGACTAATGTTTGCTGCTTGTGCTTGTTCTTCAGTGTAATGATGATGGGTAGCAAAAATGATCATTTAATTCGTTCAAACAACATTGCTTGATGGTTCTCCGGAGACACCCATCATACTGTGTCTCTTAATTGCACTAACAAATGTCCTCAAAGCAATTTCGTTTTAAGAAGTTTTATTAAATATTCATTTTCATCAATAACTAGCAGATCTCTTCTACATGCGGATGGAACCTCTTCCATTTCTGTCTCCTGAAAATGATTACATTTGAAAATCTTCCATTGAAAGACAAATCACTTCAGTATGTGGTTCCATTTATGATTTTGTTTTTAAACACATCTGATACTATGAAAGCAAACCAAATGTCAGTAATCATCTACTCAAAGCAACATGAGGACAAGCTATGTCTTGTAACTTGAAAATAGGGGTAAATTAAACAGAAATTAATAATGATGAAAACTTCTACATATAGGAAGCACTAGAGAAGCTGAGTGGGCTAAAGCATCACTGGGACTAAAATGAATCTCACAGAAAGTCATGAAAGGAATATTTTTCAGTTGCAACCACAAGTATGTTATTGGAATTGCACAGTCATGTGCTAAACAGCAACGACATCTTTGGCTTAAGTTAATACAAATAAACTACCTTCCACTAATATACAGAAGGAAAGTTTTCCTGTGTTTACCATTAAGGCAATATTGTTTTAAGAGGTGCATCCATCCACACAATGGACAAGTGGACGTTTGTTCCACAAATCTGCATGGAAAGTGTGATTCTGAGTCGCATGCTGTTAACAGTGGCAGAGAATCACACTTTTAGCATCTCCGCAAAAAGTGCTATACAAATAAAAAAATTGAATTCAATTAAAAGAATCCACAGCCAGAGGACTGCGTGACACAGTGCATAGTGCAGCCAACTCAAACCATTTAGAAATCGCTCAGTATGGCCAGGGTTTCGGTACTGTGATCCTGTCTCTGTCTGTAACCCCCTCTGCTTTCCCTCTGTCTGAATAAGGTTACAAAAGACAGCACACCCTAGAAAAAATAGAGAAATGAGGCACGAGATTTGTCTCCTGGCCGACTGAACCCAACCTCAACCTGGGCGTCCTCCTGCAGAACTGCCAACCACAGTCGGCACTGGCAGTGCCAGAATTCAATGTATTATTATTATTATTATTATTATTATTATTATTATTATTACAAGTCAAAAGACTACTTCAGCATGGCTGCAGCAAAACTTCAGCATGGCTGGAAACCCAATGAACTGCAGGTTCTTATTCACAAACTCACTTCATTTCATCTGGGTCTGGAAATCACTGGGGTGAAAAGGACACAGTGGAGTGATCTGGAGAACTGACGTGTTATTAAAGAGTGATTAAGGGTCCAAATTCCTCTTTACCCCATAAAATGAATGAAAAGTTGACATGGCACATGTATAAACATCCATGCATGTACAGAGCACACGCTTCCTTCTTTTCCTCATGGCATTCATATTTCTTGAAATGGAAAATTGTTGCTGAAGCTGCACATTCAAAATAATGGGTCAGGAATGGAATTTCAGTACCAGAAAACAAAATATTAAAAAATAAATAGCTCAAAAATATTATATATATTATATAATATATATATATATATATATATATATATATATATATATATATATATATATATATATATATACACATTTTGGGCTGCTGGGTGGTTCGTCCAGTTAAGGTGCTGCACTAATGTCTGGATGGGTATGGGCCTCACGGTCAGCTATGTGTCAAAGCTGGACTGTGTCAGTGCTGTGCCTAGCAGCCACACAGGGCAGTGCACAGTTTGCTCGTACATCACCCAGGGATTGGAGTGCGGTGAACCTCACTGGTTGATCAGGCACCCACAATTCCTTTGTTTAAGCAGCACATGAATTGTCTTCCTCCAAATCATGTCTGTGGGAGCCTGACTTGTGAACTTCAATGTGATAAAATGCGCCGTTTGATACTTTCTTCAGAGGAGAAGTTTGTCTGCTCTTGCTGAATTGACAAAGAATTTTTGTTTGTGTTCTTCCTGAATTTTTTTCATGCTTATGTTCTAGATGGGTCTCTGGTCATCCCTTCAAAGGAAAGCCAGGCACTCTATGTGGTGTCAAATGGCGTGGAGTGCCATAAAAGCTTGCTGGCTTACAGCGAGGTCCTGGTTTAAGAGGTATAAATAACATAAATCCACGTACCATCGGTTGCCGCCTTTCTAGAAATGGCCAGAACACAAATATGAATTAACGGAGGGAGACATAGCTTCCAAAACAATAAAAAAGTCATTACTGTACCTTACAAATAAAATCACAGGAACATGTGCGTGTTTTATACCACCTTCGAGATTCTTTCCAAGCACATTACTGCTGGGAAGTTGTCTCATTTGCCACTTTGGACCTTTTCCCCCAACATCTAACCCCAAGCTTTTAATAGTTATTCTGCATGAGCTGCTTTCATAATTCAAAAGGTATACGTCATCACACTAAAACAAAATACTGAAATGTTTACCATGGGAAATACATTGTACCAGGCAGCTTACGTGATAAATGACAACTAAAGTTCCCTTGGAATAAGACTTTAACTTCTATGCACATTGAAGATCATTGTAATTATTTTTTACTAACTTACGCTATTAGATTTTTAATGCAGAGAATGTGCCAGACTGTTGAAAGGAAAATGAGTGAAAACATATTAGATTTTTTTTCCCTTTTTTATTTTTTTATTTATCTTTTTATTGGTTAAGACTGTTTTCTGGGGAACTGCTTGCAAATAGAGAAGCATTTTTCACATTCAGATCTCAAAGAGTTTCCCTCCAGATGTCCCTCCGGTTCCATTTCCGCACATGAGTAAGTTAACCCCTTCTGTAGCACCCTTTTTTAATTCGAGTCTCAAAATGACATACCTAAAATAAAACTGCTCGTATTCTTGAACCCTTTAGACTACAGGTGTAATCCTGGGCTCTTCTGTACGGAAATACTTGGGAGTTTTTATTTTTTATTTTTTAAAATCAGAATTACTTGAAATATTACTGAAAGAAGGTATCAGGTATCAGAAAATAACTACATTAGCTATAAAGTCCATTGATTTAAGTTATCAAACACACCCCACAATTCATTGCCAAATTTCTTATTTAAACTCAGGCCTACTCCTTATTTATAAGCATACTGAATTATAATAAATATATTTTCATAATGTATTGAGATGGTCACTGATATGAAATGGGTCCTTTATTGAATAAACCCTCTGCTGTGGACTCAAAGCAGTTTTCACTGTCCTTCACACAAATATTCACTCAGATGAGTGATTTCTTCCAAGGCCTTCAAATGACAAGTCTTCTATTTAGAAGGTACTTGGCCAGTACTCATCTGAGCAGCATTTTGTTTCAGAGTCAATACAAACCGGAGATAATAACATTCATATGTGCACAATACTTTCGGCATGTACAGTACGCAACGGTAAAATGGACAACGATAATACCTCCAGGGAATTGCCAACTGAACAAAGGACATTTTATTTATGTTCCTAAGTTAGCACGTTTTCGGGACAACAAATTACCATGCATATTGTTTGTTGCATTCTTTCCTTGATAAGGACACTGGCCTTACCACAAACACATGTCAGGAGTCGCACACGCTAGCTCCTGCCGCCCAACAGTAACCAGGTTTTTCTTTCCCAACAGGAACCCACCCACCACAAGGAAACCAGGACGAGGCGGGTAAAAGGCAAATTCTTTATTTAATTTACAATTCGTACTAGTAGGGTACGCCATGATCTCGCACTAACCCCTGCCCTTACTGCTCCCTCCCCCACCCACTCCTACACCGCGCTACCCGCCGTTGGCCCCCCTTCCCTCCCACGGAGCCCCAGCACAGGTAAGAGCACACTCCCCTCACACAGCACACACACACGTAGCCCACTGCAGGTTTTCCCCTCACACGTGTTCACTCCACACACCAATTATCGTTCCCCAATCTGGCTCCCCTGCACGCAGTCCCGCTCCAGGAGGGGGGGCCCCACTCAGCCTCCTGGGGGCGGGGGAGTTACCAACGCAAAGGGGTTCTCACACAGACTGCTTTCCGCCCGTCCACACTTTGTCTCTAGGCTTCTGGACTGCGTCCCGGGAAACTTTGCTGCACGCTGTACTCCGACCTAGTCTTAGAGACCACCACGCGAGGATCTCGCTGCACCCCACACTGCTCAGGAGAGAGCAGGCACCGGTTCCAAACCTGGTCCGCTTTCGGCTATGTCCCGGACTGCACCGCCGCACCCCGCACTCGGTGGCCCGGTCCCGAACATCGGTACTGCCAAGCGGGAGACTCGCTGCATTCAGCACCCTTGTCAGGGCCAGCGCAGCATCGCCACTCACAGGACCAGCACGGCGTCTCTTCTCACAGGACCAGCACGGCGTCTCTTCTCACAGGACCAGCGCAGCACCTCTCGCAGGGTCAGTGCAGCGTTCCTCCTCCCCCGGGACCGCCCTCCAGCAAGCCACCGCCAGACGGACGAGAGACAACACACTCATACAAAAAACAAACAAACGACAAAGAAAGCAACACCAAAAATAAAGCTAAAAAAGCCAAAGCTAAAATCCTCTCATGAGGAAACCCATTCATACATCCTGCATATCTCCCTTCTGTTCTGCCTCTTACCTGTGCCCTTTATAACCTGGCCCATGAACTAATTCCAACTAGAATCTGCTGCGCCGCTTCCACCCCAGTGCAATCGGCAATCAATCAATTACCCCGGCGTGCATTCCACACGCGGATCCCAATGAACTAATTCCCCCGTGATTCCAGCACAGCGAAGCCGGCGGCTTGTCAGGCTCACCTCCTGACGCACATAAAAGGTGAGGACCACCAAATGCTTCAGGTTTCTCAAACCCGCTGCCCCTTGCAGTGTAACAGAAGGGCAGCTGGTCCCCAGAAAGTGTCTGTCCTGACTTGTCTGAAGCTGCAGGGGCTGCGATGCAATTTTGCAGCACATAATTGTCAAGAACCGTCAGATGCAAAACAACATTCAAGCTCAATCTATGATGAGTAACTGGGCCCAAGTGGCCCTGAACCCATCACGCAAAGTAAACTACCAGTGTCAGGAGTGAAACTCACTTTTCTAAGGTTAACTGTATATGACCTTACCTACACTGTAAATAAATTAGAATGACAATGAGTATGCGAGAAATGTAAGATTTAGTTCCTTTTTTGTTTACCCCCACATGCTTTTTTAACCACCGTCAATAAATTTGGCTTGTCTGAGCAGCGTACCTCAGGTTGAACTTCTTGGGTTTTCCCCTTCCCCAGATGACCCCCCTGGGCTTAGTTCTTTCTTCAAACACACAGCGAATGACGTAACGTATTATTTCTGCTCAGTAGTGACCCGAACCCGTGGATTTTCACATCCTGCAGCAGTGAAAACTTCCTTCATTGATTTATTTTCATTGAACAAACTAATATTTAATCCCCTTTGATTATTCCTAAATTCACGATTGCTGCTTTTTAACATGTCCACTTTATGCGGCACCCTGTGTAAATTTGGGAGTGTGTATTCTATCACATGTAGTTCTGCAGTCTCCTGAATCAGGTTTGTCATTAGAATTAGAATTAGCCATCTTGTCAGATGCCTTCAGACTTCTTTTTCTTGGGAGGTTGGCAGTGTGTGCCCCCCTCCCGTTCTCCTCTCTGCTGTTTTCGGGGGGGGGGGGGGGGGGGGGGGGGGGTGTTGGGTTTTACTTCCGAGGTTGACCGCTCGCTCCTAAATCAACTGCTTAGTTTGGTCCAGTGCTTCGGTCATGATCTCCATGATAAAGTGGATCATTAAGCATAGACAAATGCATCAGTTCCTGTATTTTAATGTTGTTGTACTTAACAACTAATCATGCTGCACTTCCTTTTTTTAAAGTCCCCTGTAGGGTTTGTGTCCTCCTGTGACCAAGCCAACATTTCATTTTTCTGCTGGTGGAACGAAGGGAGAAGCACTGAAACTGTCATGTAGTACTTCCCAGGGAATTCATTCACTGGTTTTAAGGCATCACTGACAGACTATAAAACATCAGCTTCTTGCCAGGTCAGGGAGACCTCTGCTCTACAGTCATCAGCCAGCACACAACTTATTGTGCGTGTCTGTTCCAGAATCCTCTCAATCATCTTGTACTTGGAGCCCCAGCGAGTTGCATAGTCCTATAGGGCAACAATACAATATACGTAACATTGCAAATCAAAACAAACAATACATTTGAAGCTGTATTCACAAAATAGGTCATTATTTCAGACCTAAGATTAATGCAGTTGCCAAGGCATACTAGACATAAAATAGCATGTGCAATAAAATTACACATAGCCTAAAACATTGTTTTAGTATTAATAACTTGATGTTACCAGGGAATGCTTTGGTAGATCTAGCTCTGCCTCTGCATTTGCTGGATCCCATTTTTTCAGCCATCTGTGCAAGAAAACTCCTATGATGGAGCAGCAGGTGCCCAAGGCATGATCTGTCCGTTGTCGCTCATCATGAAGTGTGTTGGTGATGGCTAGATTGAAATTAGGACCAAAGCAGTTCAACCATGGCCAGTCTAGCATCTTAATAGCAGCTGCTACATTGGGCACATCATCTGTGTTGATGCACCATAATTTGGTCATATCCAGCTGCCAGTCATTCACAGCCTCTTGTAGTGCTTCAGATAGGTTATCCATTCTGTGGCTCTCAGTGGAAAAACTTGTCTGAAGGCACTTGTACTGACGTACTCAACCCTCGAATCAGATGTTATGAAATGTGCTGTGAAGGATATGTACAGTACTATTTTGGCCACATGTCCATTGTGAATTAAATGTTATGGGGCTCTTTGTCATTTTTGCTTCTTGTCTCGCCTGATTATACAAATCTGGGATGGCCTTTTGTGAAGTATATGTCCATCCTGGTAGCTGGTACTGGGTTTAAATAATTTGTTTGAAACACTGTGTTCAGCTTAAGACCAACTGACTGCTTTTAAGTGGTATGAAAGACACCGTCTCCTTGGCTATGTATCTAATAATGGCTTCTGTACATTCTTTCCGTCTGGAACAGAGAACGCCTGTGGGCAGACTCAGATTTGTCCCTTAGTTATTATATTGCGCGTGCCAGGGAACTTAAGCCCATGTATTAAACGGATTAAGAGCCATTAAAAATTAACTTTAAGATGTTATTAATCTTTGTTCCAACGATGCAAATACACATCATGCAGCATAATTTCAGTTATTCATTTAAATAATAATAAAGCAGTTGCTTAGTCGTATTTATTATAAGCTTACCATAAGCCTGATACATAAAATTGCATTACAGTTCTGGCAGGAATAGAGAATGAAAAAAAAGAAAGTCTCTTAATACAGATGAGAAAAAAATGTGCATTACTGTAAGCATTTCCATATGTTTACAACATGTATGTTGACATTGATGTAGAGAAATCTATATGTAACACAAGAACCACAGTGCACATCACAGAAGCTTCTAGTGTCTGGTAAGCATTGATACCCATCTCCCATACCGTCTCCAAGACGTTCACCAAAGTGGATATTTAATGTCTGGACCACAAAAGGATCAGACATTTAACACAACATCTGGAATGCTGAAAGAAGAACATAGTTTAAGCACTTTGGCATGTTGGAAGCGCTACTCACGTAATGTGGTTTGAATGTTGATTGTCTTTTTGGCAATATGTTTTTTATAGATTTTTATGTGCTGTATATATTGTTGTTGCCTCACAAAGCCACTGAGATGTTAAATTAAACAATCATAACTGCTAACAGACTGTGATCCACCGCATGTCCGGTCCACTCACGTAGAGTCCTTTTTTGTTTTCTTTGGCTCAGGGGTATGACCACAGTACCTTTTGGCCATGGAAATGAACCTGCAGTTAATCAATTTCTGTTTTTTAATTTTTTATTTACTAAAGCCACCTGTAACATTTTATATAATATTTAAGAATGACTTCTGAATTTGAATAAAAGAGCCTTTTCACTCTTTCACGTTTTCTTAACCCTGTGTAGCCGTTGTTGACAATGTTGGCATTACGTGGCGATTGGACTAGTGAGTGAAGGTCCTCGAAGTGCTCCCATACCAAACCTCCTCAAACCTAAAGTGTTCTGAGATATTAGGTCATCAGATCTTGACCATGAAGGAAGTGTAGAGATGAGACAAACACACATGTGCACACACGCACACACTTACACTGACAAGCATACTTGCTTGCTCACACAGGCATACACACATATACATGCACACAAACAGACAGTCCTGAAGCATCCCAGAATTCCTCACAAAATGCGACAATGTATGTGCATGTGTTTTGCATATGAAGATACAACGGACACTCACTGTAAATTTGGGAAACTACACTGTTTATGTCACAACTGAAAAAAGCTGGGCGACTTCAAAGCTAGCTCAACTTCTATATGAAAGCTTTTTGTTATGTCTTCTGTAGGTGTGTCCTCCCAGTAGTGGAATGAAGGAATAAGTATGAGGGTGGGGTTGTCCCCAGTCTGTCCCCTGGTTTAATTTGCCTGGTGTTGATATAGGAGTCCAGAAACAGTCTGAGACTGTTCTAATGTGTCATGGTGGCACTCGGGTACCGATTTGTTTCTCTTCAGTTGCGACGGGCCAGGTTGGGCCCTGAGTGTTTTTACAGCATAACCGAACACAGATTTTCCGCTAAGAAGCTGTCAGACGGTAGATGAGTAAAAGTCTTCCTGGTCTGCTTCCACTGGAGGAAGATTCCAGATTATGTGACCTTGCCAACAACCTAATGCAGACCACATGTGCTGGGGGTGCGGGTGCCTTTTAATGTTGCGCAAATGAGAGAAAGTTGTATCTTTTTACTTATCATTTTTTACCTGTGTGCTACTCTTTAATTCCCCTTGGAAGATTAAGCATCACCTCAGTGGTTCCCCACCCTGTCCCACTCTGTAGTCCCAGTCATTCCAAGGGCAAGAGAATGGTTTGGGAATGATAATATCATTGTCTCTTAGCCGCTGTGCACTTTTTTTTTTTTTTTTGGGAAAACACCGGCACTTAAGTCAAATGATAAGAACTAAAATAATAAATAAAGACAAACGTGTCTTCCAAATGAAGTGTAATGTAGTGCAAATTGTGGGGGATTAGAGATAGGGGTTTCAATGTTTATTCCATGTGAACACATGGAACATGCATTACTGGTAATCCAATGCCATTAACAGATTGGCATCCCCTAGCTTGGCTAGGAAACTCTCTGAATCACTGGAATGTGGGAGATTATCATGAGCGTGCTAATCCCCCACCACCAGAGTGGTCACATCATTTGGACCAAACTGGTTCATCCCAAACCCTGTCTGAAGCCTCAGAGCCTCCCCTAGAAAAGGGGTGGGGGCAATTTATGGTTGTGTTCTTCACTCACTCACTGACATGCCAAAAGAGGTATGAGCTTCCCAAAACTGCAACAGCGCCTTGTTATACCAAAAAGTAGTTTATGAGGCTGTTAACTGAAAAGATGGAGACAAACTGGAAATACTTTAATAAGGATTTATAATCGCATATACACCCAAAATCTTTAGATTAAGAAAATGGTGTGATCACATTTAACTACCATAGCTTTTCTGACTGTTGGAGTACACAAGACCAGGCTTGACACAGTGCTAGATGAATCTAGATGGATTGAATCTGTTTTTTTTTTTTTTTTTATCAGACATTTTTTTATCAGACATTCTTATGTTTGAAGTTGTATTTACAGTAAGTGCTTTGGTATATATATTTTTGTATGTATTATTGTATTGCCATCACATCACAGAGTTTCTCAACTTTCTAGAGTACATATGAATAATGAAAGCGTCTGTCCTATTACAACAACTATGTACTGAAAGTGAGGGTGCATTTATAGGGAATTGACAGCCCCTAAATTATTTTCCATTTAAATATTTCCCACATTTCCTGCTTGTGTCTGGACAAAGACCTAGTGGTCAACATGCATGAGAAGTTGCATGGTTTGGATGAAATAAATGCTCCATTGTTTTCTAAAATAAAAAAAAGTTCTCCCTTTCTTGTGAAGTGGATCGGTTAATACAGCAGTGCCACAAACAGAAAGAAAAGACAGGGGGCAAGGGTCAGAAAACCTCAGTTTCCTCCACATTTAACTGAATTTTTCTGAGAATTTAACTACCTGTACCAGAGACACCCCTTTATCATTAGTTCCTAAGGGGGAAAGCTTTATGACGTCTAAAACATCTGTTTGTTCTACTTCTCATCTGTAATTACTGGAAAGTGGTAAAAAGTGAAATCTGGTTAACAACTACCTGGACAGGTTGTGTACATGTGTGTCAGGTCTTCCTGACTGACATATGACCCACCTGACCTATATGGCCTAAAGTCAAGCCTTTCATTATGACACGAGGCCCATTTATTTTGTAACAGTTGTGTTCTACATAAGTTGAAATGGTCTAATGTTCTGTCAACATCACTTCAAAATACAATCTAAGTTAAATGTCACTGAAGAAACTGAACTAAAATCAAGTTTTTTTTCTTCTGTACTCATATATTTTAGACTACTGAGGCTCAGCTTTTAAAAGGTTCTTGCCCTGATAATGTAGGCACCACAGGTTTCAGCATGGACTGTGTAATTAGCCTACTTTAGTCTCTGTAAAAGCAGGACACAATTAAATTTCTGACAACTTGTTGATTTTACAATGGGTGGTTCTGGGGCAATCACAAATACTGTAGTTAAAAGGTACAACATATATATATGACAGTATTCCTGGTACATACTTTGTGGCATATCCTTTGCATGCAGTGACTGCTTGAAGTCTGTGACCCATAGACATGACCAGGTGCTGAGTATCTTATCTGGTGGTGCTCTGTCAGGTTTGTTCTGCAGCCATCTTCAGCTCCTTCTTGTATCAGGGTCTAGTCGCCATAAGTTTTCTCTTTAGCATATAAAACACATCTTCAAATGGATCCAGTTTGGGTGAATGACTTAGCCAGTCAAGAATTCTCCAGATTTATCTTTGAAAAACTGTTGCTTTAGCAGTAGGTTTGGGATCATTGTCTTGCTATAGGATGAGGCACCATCC
This sequence comes from Anguilla anguilla, assembly GCF_013347855.1. NCBI lineage: Eukaryota > Metazoa > Chordata > Actinopteri > Anguilliformes > Anguillidae > Anguilla > Anguilla anguilla. Next base: position 24,167,070 of record NC_049201.1, read on the forward strand.
AATGGGTTTGGAGGCATTTGTTTGAGCAGATAAAATGCTTTTGTACACTTCAGAATTAATTCTGCTACTGCTATCAGCAGTTACATCATCAATGAAGGCAGTCTCTAAGGTAGCCATACATGCCCAAAGCGTATCACCCCCACTACCATGCTTCACAGATGGAGGGGGTCGTGCTGCTTTGGATTTCTGGCAGTTCCCTTTGGCCTCGATACCTTGCTCTTGCCATCACTCTGATACAAGTGAATCTTGGTCTTGCAGTGCCGCCTCGGTAGTTCTGTTTGTGAAGTCTTCTGTGTACAGTAGTCACTGACACATCCACGCCTGCCTCCTGTAGAGTGCTTCTGATCTGTTGAACAGGTGTTTGAGAGTTTTTTTCATTATGGTGAGAATTATCTACCCTCTAGGGTTAAGGAGAGCAGCTAGAGTAACAATTTTATTCTCTGAACAATTAAAAATTTGAAAGTAAATCAAGTAATTATATTTTTAATTAAATTATATAATGGATATATAAGTAATTATATATCCATTCTGATTGCAGCCTTTTTTCTGTAACTGTAATGGATTACGATTACATTTTTATTTTTATTATCATTATTATTTTTTGTATTTCAAGTACATAATCCCATTACTTGCATTATGTTACTGCCCAACTCTGAGTATGAAATACAGTGTTAGATTTTGGTGAATACATTGAAGATGTCCGTGTGAGCTGATGTGGTTATTAACTTCTAGGCCCACTTTATGTTTTTTGTATGGGGCAGGCATACTTTTGTATTTATCAAAATGGGGATTTTAACATCCTGAGTGATGAAATTGGGTTTGCAACCAAAAATACAAAATTAGAAACAGATGAGGGTCATTTTGAACAAAGATGGGGGTTCAAGGCAAAGGCACAGAATTCCTGAGCACACACTTCTCATTTTCCACACAGATTAGCAGCAATTTTAGAAAATAGAGCAGAACCTTACAGTATGTAGTCATTAACACAGAGGAACCAAAGCAACTGTACTGTACACAAAAAGTAAGCTGCAGTAGCTGCAGTACAGACCTGGGTCAAATATGTAGTTGTTTTGGATTCAAATACTTTTCTATACTTTACTGAGCTTGTCTGGGGTATTGGAACCAATGAAACACTCTCAAAAAGAGCAAACCCCGCCTTCTGGTTATATTGGCAGGCTCAATTACAGGAAAGATCAATAGAGTACAGAAAAGTATTTGAATCCAAACAAATACGAATTTAACCCAGGTCTGCTACACTACATTGCTCTATTCTGCAATCGTTCATATGTACAATATGAGCACCACCTGTAAAGCATAAAGCAGCGGGACAACACTCCAGAAATATGTCCATAATCACTTCTGAATAAGATAAAGAGGTTTGTGGAAAAAAATCTCTTTTAAAATACCTGTCGGCTCTATTTTTTTTAAGTTCAGTTCTGTAAATGTTTTGTTATTGATGTATGTATCACTAGAGTATGTGCACGCTGTGGTTATGACACAGCCAAATTCTTCACTTAAATATTTCCACATTTCTGTGTACAGCAGACAGCACATTTCCAAGAATTGAAAGCAGCATTGTAAATGTGAGAACTATCAGATCTGGTAGTGCAACACTTAAAGTAACAGTCTTGAAGATCTCCGTTTCGTTGTCTTTGGCGGTACCTATGGCGATAAGCTGTAATTGCAGGTATGTTTTTGGACCTCATGTCCCAGAGATCCAAACAGTGTCGCCTGTGTGACGTAAGTCAGTTGGCACCTGGGCCACGCCTCCATAACAATTTGAGGTCACCAGTGCACATGAAAGCAAAAAGGGAATGATGTCTCCTGAGACGGTAACTATAACACTTACTATTTACTAAATAAAAAATGATTGTTATAAAAGTAACGTTATGTACATACTCATTCATTGTCTAACATTAGGCTAACTTATTCCGATCATTATATTGATGAACTTGATGGCGATGTAAATAATGGTAATGTTAGTTACATTGCAACGTTACAAGGCAGCGTTGAAATCAGGAGACGGTTTGCGAGGTCGGTACCAGTCGGTAGCGTTAGATAGCGTTTTTTCTAATTGTTAGCTGACATTATATTATGTTAATTACATTAGCTAGCTAGCTAACTGTTACCTCAAAGCTACGCCACACATAAAATGCAGGCTGCTTGAGTCAAGTTCAATATCTCTGCTTGAGTCATGTTCGTCCGTGCTAAATTAGACAACCAGATAGCCAACTAGTCTGATAGGGTCTAACTTTAGCTTCTATATTTTCTGAGGTAATTTTATCATAGCTAGCTTGCTAACAGAGGAAATAAATTAGGCCCGAAACGGTCCCGTTCGTTGTTTTCAAACCTAATGACGAACAAACAGGCAATCTGCAATTCCACCTGGGGACTACCCCAAAACAATGATCCACAATTTAGGTAGAGTAGATTTCATATTTATAAACGTTAGCGGTACCTACCAGTACAAGAGAAAGAGAGCCACATCTGTATTTCTCCTCAGTCCCTTTTCTTCTTTCAATGCTCTCCACCATGGCAAGGCAACGCCGATGGTAACTCTGGTTTTTCCTCGCTGACAGGTCGCTTGACTTTTTTGACTATTTGCCTTCATCTGAATGTCAAATTTGTTTCTTTTTCTTAGGATTTGCACTTGTTTTTGAAGTTTCATGCTCTGTAGTCATCAATCGTTTCTTTGTTTGTTCGGCCATAGCAACCGTTTACTCGCAGTCGCAAAGCTAGCAGAGACCGGAAAAAAACAGTGCGCCGCTCACACACAAGTGAGTTGAAGAGTGAGCCTGTTGCGTTAGCTCCGCCTACCCTCTCTGGTGGACCAACCTCTGCTGGGTGATGGAAAACGCGTCACTAACTGTGTGCTGCTTGTGATTTTTCCTGGGAATGTCGCCACAGACACCCAGTTCATAATACTTGGTAATACTGCAAATGCAAGGGCTTTCATCAGTGGACCATAGGCTCAATCACCATTGTGTTACCTCATTCGGTGATAGATAGTGACTTAACAGGCATTTATTTAAATGAAAACTAAATGAATTACTTTAATGTTCCTTTACTTACTAAATCTGGATGAGATATTCTAATAAAGGTAGCCTCTAAGATATGGTAGCAATATCAATCGATGAATAACAGGTGGGCTCTCCTTCCATATTGTTTTCAGGAATACCAAAAGCAATGAAACACCAAAGATTGGCTCAGGTACATCTGATACAAGGCATGAGACAGCTTGGGTGTGTCTCCCACAGCAGGCAAACAGTATCCACCTCACAAAAGGCATCAGGATGACACTTGGCACCAGTACAGTACCTTGTACAGTAATAACAGCTTGCATGTTTTCATACTGCTGACTCATGCACTATACATATACACACCCAAGACACCTAAACACAGCCTTAGGGCAATGGCTTGTAATGTTTCCAGTTTTGTGTTGTATGGATTTGGAACATTTTTTTTTTTTTTTTTTTTTACTACATCCAGGTACTGTACAATAAATGTAATCACAGGAAATATGGGGAGCCATTACACTGTCTATTAAAAGAGAGAGTTAATCTGATGTGTAATCAAAGAAATGGGAAGAGAACGAAAAATAAAACTTACAACAGGTGAACATAAGTGCTGATGGATGAAGGGAGCTTCATGAAGTGTCTAAACCGGTCACCGTAGAAGTACTTCATACACAGATTAAAATATATATTTATACACCATTAAATCAATGTTACAGAAATTTCAAATCCATTTGTGGGAGGAAGATTTTGTTGTGCCACTAATAAGGTATAAATAATAATAATAATAATAATTGTCTATACCGTGAAATACTATAGCAGGAGTTTCCACTTAATCTTTTTTGTGAAAGGAATGTATATGCATTCTTCTCCGCGCTGGATATGGCAGCTTTAAATCACAAATCTTGCTTTAGTTCAGCAGCCAAACTCCACAGGAAACCCCATGCGTACCAATAAAGACAATAGTATGCACATTTTCTTTTTATCCATATGTACAAAACAGGTTAAAATAGCTGGACGTAATTCTTTCCCCCAAAATAAAATCCGGAAGGTTTTGAGAGATCATAAATTTAAAATTCAAATGGATAGTTTTTGATTTGTAGCGGTCAAAACTATACAATGAGCACAGAACTGGGCATGTCTTGCATTTTCAAAGTGACTGTAATTACAGATGCCTGAGGATGTGGTTGTACAATTATATTTTTCAGATCCACTGTCATGGTGATTTGACAACAGACCCAATGAATCATTGTGCTTTCCTTGTGTTTCAAGGTGATTGTATACCTCTGATTATATACCTCTGAAGTGTAGCATAGCTCATTCTCAGTTATTGTGCATACACGTACTGCAAGCTATAGCAAGCTGAATCACAGTAGTTACTAGTGCTTTGATACTAGAGTCAGCCAACCAAAATTTGTCCTTATATTTGACATAATACAAGTATTAGTTGCATTAGTGAAGAACAAGTGTTAATGTAATTGAAATATTATGATAAAACCACAACAATGGACAATAGACAGTTTGTAATTTTTCCGAAAGAGAGCCTGCTGATATATTTCTGAATAAAGATGTCATCACAAAAACCATGATGTGACCTCTTCGATTTGTAGAAAGAGAAAAAGTAGATGCATTTCAAAATCAAACATAGGTTGTTTTCATAATGAATTCATTTCCTAAATGTGGGAATAGTATAAATTATAGAGGTTGGTTGAACCCTGTATGTGGTACAGGTTTCTTGTATGCAGTTACCTTTAGGATATCAGCCTCTAGGAAGTTTTTATATGAGGTCATGAGAAGGTTTATTGCCTTTCTTGTCTGTAGTGAACGCACAGAAGCATATGGCCCGAGCGAGAACATATATGTTTCTCAGGAGGGTTTGAGGATTTGAAGAATATTCCTGTGTGCAAGTGCCTTTCAGCACACAATGTGATTTAGGCAAGATGGATATGCGTCTATTGTTGTTCCTGGAACAACATTCCTAATAACCAATCATTGCTCTCACAGAGGATGTTGAGCCAGGAACATATCCTATTTGGGTAAATCACGTTATCCACCTTTCAGCCAGATATGTGGATTTTAGGTTGTGGGATGTTGATTTTGGGAATGCGCGCTGCCTTTTGAAAGATCTACACTTGGAGTGGGGTTTAATTAAAAATGAGGGTGGTATGGGGGTGAGGTGTGTGCCATTGAAGCAGCCGTGCCAGGGGCGTTATGTGCTCTATGGCACAGACTGAATCGAATGGCTCTATTTTCCAGAATCTGTGTCATACGGTGCATGGGCACATCCAATTGCGGAACGCATGGGCTCACTGGCTGTGGGTAATGAATGTTGGTGTTTTCGTGACCAGAGGCGAGGAACGTATAGCTCAGAGTACAAGGCGCAGGTGGAACATGGGCTGGATTATGCTGAATGTATTATCAGTGGCTGTGTTGCAGCTAGATTCATTTGTAGCCAATCAAATGGCCTCGTCTCATTCCTTTTAAAATCCATATGCTTCATGCAGGGCATACTGCCAGTTTGGAAGACAAGGATAACCATGTACTAATCAGATGTTTCTCTCAAGATAAGGGGGAAAAATAAGGGCAGTTGCCTCTCGCATATGTTGCAGGCAACGTTCTGTAGCTTGCCTATACAGTACTGCTACAATTATGGAAACACTGTGCAGTTCAGCTTTCTTAAAAGAAATAAATGTTCAAGCTGATTATAAAATTTTCAACAGTATGATATATTAGACTGTGCAATTATGTTGATATAAACTACAGTAGTAAATGCAGGAAGGTGTAATGATTATTGCTTGTTTAACAACAAATGTTAATAATTTTTTCATTTTTGTTTTATGCTGATATTACTTTTATTACATATTAAATTTATTATACCAAAAAAAGAAATTGTTGCAAAACATTGTACTGTACTGTAGCTATCATTGGCTATGACTTGAGGCGTAGACATACTCTAAGCAGGCGGGAGTGGATTTTGACACTACAATTGCGATGAGCTGCACCAAAATTGCAGTGCAGTGTACAGTTTTGACTGACACACCCCTAGCAGCGGCTCTCCTCCCACTTCAGTGCATAATGAGTCAAAAAATTAGCAAATGGCTCAGGTGCTCAAAATGATGAAAATGCCACTTCACCAATGCAATGGCTTGCAACCAGCCATGCACCAGCCGGAAAATAAAGCCGTAAAGCCGTAAGACTGTGGTTTTTCACAATTAGCCACCAATTTGCCCACTGTGCTGCTGCTAACACTATACTGGCTTGTCCCTTATGGGGTTAATGTGCCGATCTGAATTGCTTCAGCAGTTTATACGGCCTTTATATGGCTAATGGATAACATGCAAGCCATCCATCATCTGAGCCTGTGACGTCCACCAGGCTGTCTCTATGATGCCGCAGAACCGCATCTGTTTTGACATTTTAAATACACAGTGTGTTTCGATAAGGAATACGAATGTTGCTTATTTCCTTTTTGGGAAGTCTAAAAAACATTTTATACTCTTTACATTTTGTAGGAAGACCAGAAGCATGAGACGTACTGTGTCGTGTATTTTCACTCACAGGTCATATAAATAACTTAACTGCCAACTCCACCCCAACCAGTTGGAAAAGCAGACATATCAGACATGATTATCCACAAATATTGTCACACATGGCAGGAATTAAAAGAAATAGAAAGATAAAAAGAAGATAAACTGTTTTATTTTTCCCTGTTTAATTCCCTTTCCCTTCCTTTTTTTCTTTTCCTTTTGTATATTTCCAAATGGTCTGTGCTCTACGTTGTGAATGCCAGATTCACCCGAGCACTGGAGTGATGTTTGTTTGTACCTTAAAATAGAAGCAGTCCAGCAAACATAGGCTCCTCAATGCTCTGGTTCCGCATATTACACACATCTGCACTGCATGGTGCTTAATGCTGACAGTTTACATTTATATTAGAGATTGACGTTTTGAAAATGTGTTTGCTTTACAAATGCTTTAACTTATTAAAGCTGGATGCTTTATTGAAGAAATTTGGGTAAAGAGTCTAACCTGGGATTTAAACCAGCAACCACTGAGCTACATGACCAGCACTTGCTCTACAATGCTGTCAAAACTGATACATTTGATTAGCAGTGGTAAGAGTCTGAATGTCCACCTTACTATGTGCACTATTGGCAGAGGATATACATTTTTTTTAAAAAGGAACTGTAAGCATAGTGAATCCCCTCCTCCAACAAGGAATTTGATGACTTTAGTGTTTGGGTTAGCGCGTGACTAATATATATCTCTGTCTGTGTTGTTTGTACTTCATCATGATGGATTTTTTGTGTGTTAGGGCTGCAGTAGCAGTTAGGGACACGTCCACTAATCCTTCCTGTCCCACATGATGACCCATGAATTAGTCCTTTTTTGGGGACTTTCCACAACAAAGTGGGAGGTCCCTGAGTGAGAGCACAATCATTTCTCTTTAAAGCTCCTCCATGTGGTCTGCAGTAGCTCTCCTACTGTTCTGAATTGTAAATCTCGCCAATGCAGCAAAGCATGAAGCACATACTACCGCAAGGGCAAAGGAGTAATTACAAGCGAACCAATACCTCTGACTCAGGAGAGGGTCTTCAAGATGTGACAGCCAAGTCTGGGAGGTCATCAATGTACAGACCACTTTCTTGCCATTCTGGAATTTGGAATGTACCGTTTAAGTAATGCAAAATTGGGGGGTTTTAGAATGCACTGGGGGCTTAGATGATGGGATTGAAAGGGGGGTGGGGGGGGGGTGCACTGAATGCAGTACCAGGTGTGAGGAAGTGGAACATTTTGGAAAGATCCAGTTCCCCTAAACTGCACCCTCAGCAGGAGAACCCGTGCTTCATCCAAGCGTAGGCCTCTCACATTTCCTCTCCATTCTGTAACTGCTTCCAGTTTTCCGGGGGTGGGGATCGTATGAGACAACTGCAAATGTAAAAAAATTTTGGCCCCTTACAGACCTGGAGTATGCATTATCCTTCCGTACCCAGGGTTGGTAATTATGATAACAATAATTACCTTAAAAATAAAATTTTTATGAGGGGCCTTGTTACAACAGTAATTGCTTTGAAAATAATAGTGTTGATAATTACTGCTGTTGGTGTAATTGTGAGGTAAACTGAAAAAATGAGCAGTCTGGACACCGATTTTTGTTTCTACACAACAATGTGATCTGTACCACAAATTATTGGCCCAAAGAGGCAATTATTTCCGCTTCAACGTCTAAAGAGAATGGTTCATGGAAATGCCTGTTCTTTTCACCTGGCGTTGTCATTGGTTACGGGAGGAACACCTGGAATCTAGAGCCAGATGAAAATGATAAAGGTCGTCATGCATAGCTCTCTGGTCATATGTCTTTGTACATTGTCGAGAGATGATGTGAAGCACTGTTTCAGAACACAAATCAGTCACTTCCTGTGAAGAACAAATGGGTCTGCCAGAGACAGCAAAGGATTTTGGGACAGTGTGTGCTTGTGAGGGTAGCAGTTGAGGCTATGGGTCTGACCATCATGCGTGGAGTATTTGCATTTCTGAAAGTCATTGAGGTGGGGGGATTTTTTTCCCCTTTAGGGAACATTTAATGTATGTTTACATATTCCATAACTTGAGACTTTCAGAAAAAACCAAACACCTTTTGTAATGCTGGGATAATTTCTCAAATATTCATAATGTACAATATAACAAAATAGTCTTATATAGATTCACAATCTATCATGATTTGCTTTCATGTATGACTGTGTTAAATAGCCACTGCACTGTAGTGCACCATACTGAGTGTTCAATAAAGCTGTCAGAAGTTCTGTACAGAGCTCTTACTATCTTATTGGAGAAAGGGCCATATTAGGGGCCCTTGGACACAAAAAAATATTTGGGAATCCCTGAAATAAAAATTTATTAATGTATGATATTAATTTATGTAATAGAATATTCAAATGTATTTAACACACATAAAAAGGTCATATGTTAGCCAAGAGCAATTTGAGAGGGCCCACCACAGGGCTCTCATCATAAATAAACTGGTCTTCAATACTCTAGGATAGAAAACAAAGAACATGGTTTGTTTCATTTACTCATTCATGAATGATGTGTACGACCTAAATTCACACATGTATGACATCACAACATCACTTCATGTTCAGCCTAGTTCAGCATGCGGCTTCCTGCCAGTAACTAGCAAACCTAACATGTTAAGGTCTACAGTACACTTTTTCCCCTCTTTGCCCTTACGTGTTATGGTGCTGGGTTCTGTGGAGCTCCACAGCCATGTACTTCCATGGAAAGAGGAGGCTAATGGGAGATTTGTTTGATGGCTCGCACATGGCAAAAAGATTACCAAACATTCTGGCTGGTTTTAGAATTTAGAGCTGGAATTTTATCAGAGCCGTGTGGGTGGATGTCGTAGACTGATTCAGCTCAAGAAGCCCACAAAATGAGTCCCAGATTGAAGAGCCAGAGAGCAGCACCCATTTCCTTTTGGTAAAAAAAAAAAAAACAATACAGTTGAGCAAATGAGAGCATGTGCAAGTGTACAGACACCACCATATGCTTAACATACAAGAAATAAATCCGGTTGGCTTTGTTGCACATTTAATGGGAAAACACAAGATTTGTCTGAAGCTTTTAAAATATGAGGTCTTTTAAATGCAGAAAACAGGTAACGGTCATTTCCTGCATACATCATGTGTTTTGCAGTTGTTTACAACACGCTGTGGGGGAATACATCCAGACTTCAGTCTTGGGCTCGGAAAGTCTCCACGCACATTGTGTTTATACCCCTGGCTTTACAATTGCTGTGTATGGACAAGGAAGGCAGACGATGACGCCATTTTTGTCTGAATGTAAGTGGGCTCTGATATGTTCACCAACTCTCCCTCCCCAAAAATATGAATTTCATCTGCTCTTACAATCAGTGTATTTCATCTTTGTGGGTTTTAATGCGTTGGTGAACAATTGGATAGCCATGCGCCAGGAGGATATCTCATTTGAAGAACCCTGGGTTTTTCATCTCATTAATCATAGGTCTGTCGGGAGTCTGAGTCAGCCGGATGGGGATCTGACGTTCCTCACGTAAAGAGGTGTTTCACCCAACGTTGTGGTCCAAGGAACACTTCATGCTTGCAGTTTTAATTAATTCTTGTCACCTTGCAGTAGCCAACCAGCTTTGCCAGTGCCTCTCAATTATGTGAATGGTGGCAAAAAATTTGTTTAAAACATTTAAAACAACAGATGTGCTTGGTTATGACATCAGCCATATATGTATAACCACAAAAGAAGGCTCAAAATGCCTTATGTGAATTGCAGTCTTTAGATTAGGACAGCGGTCAGAAATCTATCAACAGTTTTCCTTATGTTTAGTTCTTTGCAAATGCAGTTCCTCCTTTTTTATTATTAAATGGTAGTTCAAATCTGGACCTCTCAACTAAGGAAAAGTGCCTGTGGTTGGCTAAAATGATACTTGTATGTATATTGAAACCTCCACAATCTCTCTCAAAAGAATGGCTTTTAGCATTCATTGATATAGCCAATATGGAATGATCAATTTCTAGAATGCATCACTTTAAATTGGATAACAAAACCTGCTGGCCTCAAGCTAGAGAAGCTGAAATCTTGCTTTTAATTCAGTATTCTTGTCCACAATGTTTGTTTCACTCGCTCTGAGTCATTTTGGGTCTAGTTTATTATGCGTGGATCCAGGTGGGCACACTTCAGGTGTCGGAGCAGTACTGAACACAAGTTCTATTTTTTGAGGAATTGGTTCCATAAAACCTAGTGAACTGATATGTGTAAGGTCAAGCATAGTTCTACATAATTTTGGAGCATTGTTGTCATGGATCTATCATGTTATCCTTTATGGATAGCGAAGGTGACCAACAAATCATACTGTAAGGTGTGTTGTCACAAAATATGAAACGTAGAACTGGGATACAACATTTGCATATTGTGGCCTTGTTTTGCAGATTGAGCCTTCGAATTAGCAGTATATAATAGATTGCAGTTTGCAGTGTTTTGGTTTTTAAAAACATGAAACGGTTCTTGCAAACAGTTCTAAACTCTAGATGGGTTGATATTGTAGCCATTTCAATGGGGGGGGGGGGGGGGGGGCAGGGGAAAATCTTGCATTTCTGCTATTTTGCTCATTTATTAACTCAGAAAGCAAAGGAGGCATGCGCAGCATAAGACAGGCAGAACTAAGACCGTGTGCACTGGCTGAGTGCCCTTCTTACTGCATACATCACCAATGATCTATTGGCAAATACTGGCACCAACTCAAAGTGTACTGTTTCTGGTTAGTTGCACATAAACACAGAAATAAAACTGCCAACTACACGCAAGTCACGGCGGCTAACAAACTGGCCAGAGCGAACATGGGATGTAAAAGAGAGCCATCTTCTGACTTGTGTGATGACTGGTTATTAACTTTGGGTTAATTGGTTAATAAAAAATATTCATAGCAAAAATAGAATAGCTTTAAAAAAGAAACAACGCCAGAGTTAAGCAAGTAACTATTCCAATAAATGAGTTAGATTCAGTTTGAGACATTTAAATTTCACTTTAAAAGTTACAAACCTTTCCAAATGACCACCATTCCTGAAGCGTTCAAATATCTGTAGTTTCACTGTACTGGATTATAAGAGAAAACATTCAAGGCTTGGAATCAAGACTGTCTTTTAAAAGATGCCAGATACCCGTGGCTTTTATTATTTTCCTTTGACTGTCGAGAGTGGGTAGGATCTGGACACGTGTCATTCATCTGTCTGTCTTTCACTGCCAATTTTGAGCATCTAAAATATGGTTAGATGGCAGGCTTTTTTATTGTTAGAATTAATTCAATTTGAAGTTTCCAATGCCATCTACTGTAGCCAGTTAGCTATAGCTGTTAGCTTAGTAGTCCACTAGAAGTAGCTAATGACTATTTTCTAAATATTTGCTTGTCTGCAAGATTGCAAACATCAGCTTTTCTGTACCTAACTCTCACTATTGTCAAGCAAGCTAAATTGTGAACTAATGTTACAATCACAAGTGCTAGCCAACTAATGACCTTTTTTAGAATTGTTGCTTGTTTGGTGTCTCAATAAAACCAGATCAGCTTTAGTTAGATTATGAGCTAGCGAGACATGATGTGTTATTATCCTTCACAATTAATGATATGTGTATTAAATCACAAGATTGAAGCCTTGAAAGCAGAACAGTTGCAATGTAAATGTACATTACGCTATCTAGAAAGCTGGCAGTTTTGCTTATTTACACAACTTCCAGTAAGACACATTTACAGTACATCTGGTCTTCTATTGGAAATCAAATACAGACAATTGTGTTGGTTGAACAGGTAGAGATGGTTAAATGCCCATGCCTTGTAGAACGTTTGTTTAGACAGAGCCCACCCAATTCTGAGCATATGTAAAGCCTTTGAGCAAAATCCAACATCTGCCTTTTCTCACTGGGCTAAGATAAAATAAAAGAAAATCTTTAAATAATGCCCCACGTTTCCACACGTTCAGTTTATAAGGTCCATTACAGCTTTGAAGACGGAAATAAATTTTCTCAAGGAGTAAAAATAAATAAACAAAAATCTCCTTTTAACATTTCCTTAGTGATACTTGCCTGTACAGAAACACAGGAAACATATCTCCAAACACAGAGAACAGTGCTGGCTGATAAGGCTCCCTTGTGCAGGGGTGATTGGGTACACTGGCAGTTCAAGGCCCATGAATTACAAAAAAAAAAAAAAACTATAATAATTTGCTTTTGAAATAACAAGCCTGAGGATCTATGCCACAATGGAAGAGGGAGGAGAAACACCTCTAACTCACGATAAGGGTGGGGCCTCATAAGTTAGGGAGATCTGAGAACAGCACCTAAACAAGCATACTGTATACTGTAAGGTAAATGACTCTAGAAGTGAAATCAGGGTTAACCGAGGTATGTTCTAGAAATCCACCAGCATGATCGTCTGGCTCTTGCAGAGTACATCTGTTCCCCTATTGGGAGCCCAGAAGCAAATTTGACCCCTTGCCAGAGCATGGTGGATGATGTTAACTTACTCTTGTTAAATGCGTGCTTCTAGTGCTCAAGTCACTAAAGCCCCAAGCTCACAGAGTTATCCAGTGGTGACTGTAAAACCACAGAGCTGACCTCTATGGTACAGGGGTTAGTCAGGGGTTAGTCAGGGATCTTTGAACAGCCAGCATGACATATGACAGCATGTAAAAAAGACTCAGAGAATCCATTACAAAAAAGGGAAAACAGATGTGGACAAGACAGTTGGTATACAGTACTTTCCGTAAAACAGCTGAAACGCATATCACCTTTAAGAGGCACAAAAACCCTACATTCATCCTCATTCTGTATTGCTAGGGCACTCCAAGATATTGAGCAAGAAAGCAAAAATTGGCATGGAAGGTATGAGCCAAACTCCATATCTATAGCACCTACAGTTTGGCCCTCAGGGTTTAGTCCTTAGACACAGTGACTTCCTCTATCCCAAGCACAGAATCTGGATATCTGAAACTGGTATTAAAAATAATTTTGTTAACTGTGGCAGGGGGTGTGTTTGGGGACAGTTTTTTTCCATTTATGCTGGTCAAGTGTCAGCCAGTTTATCAGTCCTTTGATAGAGCGTAATAACGAAATATTTTGAATATGGTGTTCCACATTGCTGTTTGAATCATAGTTAATGGAACCACAGAGGGTTTGGTGACACAAAAAATCTCCATAAATTTGGCACACTAGATGTATCTTCTAATTTTGTTGCTGTGGCACTTTTGAAAGAGGGAGATGTTTATACCTTGCGCACTCAACCACTGATTATTTAAACAACATGTTTAGGAATACACTAAAACTACTTATACCTTTAATTATGGGCTGCTGAGAAACATGAGGGAAGTTCAGAGTAAAGATAACATTTGCTTTTGGAAGATTACAGCAACTAAACTGAAATAAAGCATACTGTGTATCTCCTGTTCTCCAGTTCCAAACTGCATTACATGGCTGCCAGAATCCTACAATACAGTTTATAGAATCAGCAACCCAGTTTTGATTATTATTATGGCTCACGTAAACATCTGACTAGAATTTTTGTTCAATTCCTTTTTCCTAATTCCTTTTTACTATTAGCCACAGAGATATTCATATTCAGACCAAAAACTTTATTTATTTTTAGATGAAAGTTTACCTACATATGTTCAGGGAAGGAATGATGCCAGTTTTGGAAGAAAAACAAAACTATAATTGAAAACCTTTTGCAGTACATAGAGGAGTAATCTCTGTCTTTTGTTTGTGGAACTATGCAATGACTTCCAAGGGGAATACAAGGTCTAGAAGTTTTATTCGCCTTCAGTACATTACATTTTTTAACATGCAGTCCATTTACACAGCTGGATATTTTACTGAAGCAATTTGGGTTAAGACCCTTGTTCAAAGGTACAATGGCAGGGCCCCAGCTATCTTTCAGTTATAAGTCTGATTTTCAAACTATTATAATACACAACCATTTCAGTGTAACGTAATGACAACACTATTTTATTGTTCTTGACATCAAAGAATGGGGAAAGCAGTTTCCATGGCACAGTATGAAGCCTTACTCTAAAACCACGCCATGTTGATCCTCCATTAATCATGCTTTCAAGAAGCAGAGTGCTTTGACAAGAATGCTTTTAAAAGATACTGAACAACAGACACCTACCCCAGCCATGATTAATGGCATAAACATAGCAAAGTATAAGGAGAATTTGCCAATGCTTTTTTCCATGTACCTAGCTGTTCACATATGTACGACTTGATTTAGATTATTGTACTATTATATCAATGGTTTTCCATGTTGGACTAAGTGAATGTGCCCATTATGGTCGATCGTTTGACCCATACAGTGGTCATGGCTGCTGATCCAGCTCTCTGAAATGAGTGACTGGACTCCCCAGCTATGAGCCCTGCCACTTCAACACTGTACAGTGGAAAAGCAAACCCATAAATCCAGATGATCGCAGCAGTAAAGTCTTCCCTGTGTTCATCTAAGTTCAGCCACCTGTTTGTGTACAAAACATGGGTTTCCCTCTGAATTTGTAATGCTGGTTTTATTTGTTTTCTTTTAGATTACAGTACTTTCAAAACAGTGATGTGTTTTACATTTGCATCTTTTTGCATTGCTTTAAATATGAGCTTAAAAGTGGCTCAATTGTTTAAATTTTTTACCTATGTTTTATGTGATGTTCTGGGAGGCATTGTAATTATTCTCTGGGCTGGTTTTAGCCTGCTACATTAAGGTGGGCTGGTAGAAATAATAGGTTGGCAACTTGGGCGCGTCACTAGGGTCAGTGTCACCCAGTTTGGTTGACCGGGGGGAGGGGGGTCTGCCGATGGATGCTGTTGACGGGGGGGGGGGGGGGGGGGGGGGGGGGGGGGGGGTCACATTAATACCGCTAATTAAATCAACCGGCAGTACACTGCATCAGAAAAATTAGCTGTTTCAACCCGTAGGCTGCCTACCCAATCAGAAGTTAGAAATGGAACTGGTATTTTCTGTGCTATTTTTCCGTTGGCTGAACAAATTTTTGATTTTTATTTTTCTTAACTTTTGATTGGGTGGGCAAGACGCACGTTTGGGTGGGCTGAGCCAACCCCTGCCCATAGCCACCGCCGGCCGTGATTATTCTAATGCTTTTTTATTTTTTATTTTCTGGCTTTCTGTACTTTGACAAGTACACTCTACTATCTGTGCATTTAGAAAAACTTACAGGGAAGGTGAAGGTGAACTTCCACTATTCATTTCTTATAATTTTTTAGGCTATAGAGGTCAAAGATCTTTTCTGAAGTAAGTGTTACCACACAAGAACAGCACTAGCTGGTTAACCAGAAGAAAATCTAAGTTTGATTTGTATAATTCTGTGATGACACATGATGGGAAACAGCAAATGTCATCAGTTTAGTACATTGGATGAAGTGAAATTCATTTTATTAAATCATTAAAAAGGAAGGCTTTGAGATAATAATTGATTATTAATTATCATAAATGTCCTGTTTTCATTTCAGATGAGACACATTTTCACCCAAGACACTAAATCAATGTGAATGTCTTATTAACAACCACACATGGAAATATGAAATACCAAATCTTCTCCCTCTGTGGCAGACATCTGAACTGCCAGAAAGGCTGGAAAGTTCTGGAAGTTCTGTAGAGGCATCCAAGACAAACAAACGAGTGCATGGGCTTTCCAGGTGACCACATCGTTAGCAAAAACATCTCATGGAAACAAGTTGACTTGAAAAAAAATCTGAAGATGGAGCCCTTGAGGTCTGTAGCATGTTTGAAGACTGATGGTTTTGGACTAGGAGACCCTATCCAGGGGGCACATCAGTTATCGCCTCGGGACAAGACTTTTTGGGAAATCCAGGTCAAGACTTAAGAACCTACAAAATAAATTTCACCAGATTTGTGAAGAGTGGCCTGGCAGGATGTTCCATAATACTCTCCAGTTGCTTCAAATGGTAAAATTATTGTTTCCTCAACCCACCCTGAAAAGTGCTTTGCAGTGTTTTTTTTTTTTTTTTCTGTTGTGTCGTCAGTGAAACTGAAATATGCACAATATAGTGTGCTGGGTTTTTTGTTTGTTTTTGTTTCAGTACACTTCTCAGACCAAAACAGCTATGGATTTTAGAATGCTATCATTTCATGGGTCATTCTACCATGCTTTACACATATGATGCATCACTCTGAATATTATATTATATTATTATTTTATAGTATACAGGTGAGAAACTGAATTGGGTGATGTCAAGAAATAAGCAGGAAAAGACATACAGTCTATACACTTCAAATGTCCCAAAGCAAATAAAACACCACTCCCCATAAACTAGCAACTAAGGTATGAATTGACCAGACAGACAACGACTGTACACAGACTGAAATGGATGTGTACTCCAAAAGTGGCTTGGATCTCTCCCAGATCAGTTTCTCCCAGATTCTCTGTTCAAATAGGCCTAGTCCATTTAACTGGTTTAAACTCTAACCACAATAACTAATTTTAGTAAGGGACACACATTGTCAAAACCTAGAAAAGGACAAAGGTTTATTTGTCCTTTTTTTTTTTGTCCTTCCTCTGTTTATTCTCGAGTGCCTCTAGTGGTAACATGCTGTTACTACTGCAGTTGCTCAGTCGGTCATGCACGCTACCGTTTTCAGGGTTTTTTTTTAGCCTCAGCCAATAAGTTCAACATGACTTTTCTGTACTGCTGCTCTTAGTTTTTGTTAAGTTATCCTTTGTTGTTCAAAGAAAGTTCCGTGGAGATATGACATTTTAAAGGAGGAATAGTGAAGAAGGCAGCCATAGATGTTTGAAGAGACACTAAACTCAAATACAGTAAACAGCATATACTTAAATAGCATTGGAACTAGTAACAGGAACTAGTAATAGAAACATATCTCCTTCAGAGAAGGTTGGATTGATCCTTAAAATTCATCTAGGGTCACAAGTGCATCTGTCAAATCCTATTTGAATGCATTTTACCTGTACACTTCTTGTTATCCAGTTTTCTGGATAAGAGCTAAATGCTCGTGCAGTAATGTCATTTAATTTAAAATGTACAATTTCTTTCTCTGTATGCATACAAAGAGACGTTTTCAAGGACTGTTAAATTCATATTATTTAGCCATTTGATTTTATTAAACTTAAAAATAAAAATAAATTAAACTGCATGAAGTTCTGGAGGTTGTTCTGACTTGGAGTGTGACCAGATTGTTGGGTGGGGTGGTGTTGACATAAATTATATCACAGATTTGAATGAGAAAAAGAAGAGAGAGTACCAAAGGGTGTAAAATCAGAGATGGTAGGGTCACACAAGAGAAAATCGTTTTTTCCTTCTGATGTAATGCACAGCCTCGGGCAACCAGCTGTCACCGCTGACACGATAATCGTTTCATAAAATCAAGAAAAGCCTGCAGCTTTTCAGAGAACGAAAATGGGAAAAGATTACATCATCAGATCATCACTGAGGAGGTGATGTGACAGGTATGAAAGTGTGAAATAAGCAGGTGTCGGATGACTTTTTTGGGTGTAACATGAACTCTACACCATGTAGAGGAGCTAACTAGGTAAAGAAACGTTCCAAGTTTTTGGGCACCGATAAGTAACTATATATATATATATATATATACACTTTATTCAAAACTGTCAGTAATGCATGTACTTCACATAAACACACCTTTTTACACAGGTGCCTATTACCCAGATTCAGCAATGTGTGAATTGCACATACATTCACAAGATGTTCAAACTTTGATGATAGTCTTCTGAATTGTAATGCTATGTCACCTGTTATTAACTGACAAATATGGCAAGATGACCTCAATAAGAAGCCTTTGCCGTATTAAAAAGTGACTTAATATTGAATGTTACAGTACATGTCATAATCTATAACAGAAGCTTACAAATTGTTTTTGAAAAAAAAAATGCTGCAAAAGAAGTCCATTGGCATTTCCATAAACTTGTGTCAATGACATTAGTTTTGGATGGACACAGGTAACTTGTTTCTGAGAAATAAGATACTTGTCTGAGTTGTCTATTAAATGTAAGCGTGCCAACTGGAGTGCAGCCCGTAAGTATTTACAAAGTGACACAATTTTTGTTGTTTGGGTCTGTACTTCAGCACATTGGATTTAAAATCCAATGGTGGTCGCAGGGGCGACATAGCTCAGGAGGTAAGACCGATTGTCTGGCAGTCAGAGGGTTGCCGGTTCAAACCCTGCCCTGGGCATGTCGAAGTGTCCTTGAGCAAGACACCTAACCCCTAACTGCTCTGGCAAATGAGAGGCGTCAATTGTAAAGCGCTTTGGATAAAAGCGCTATATAAATGCAGTCCATTTACCAAAATGAAACAAGGAGGTTAATGTTTAGACTGTTAATTTAATTTGCAGGTATTTATATCCATATCTAGTGAACCATGTACACCCACGCATTGACCCCCCATTTTAAGGGAGAAAAAGTAATTGGATGATTGCCTGCTCCTCTGTTTCTTTGCCAGCTGTGTGTTATTGCAGCTTAGTTCATGCACAAGAAAGATACAATGAGTTGATTCCAGGTCTGGAATTTGCATTTGGAGGCTGTTGGTGTTGTCTCTCAACATGAGGACCAACAAAGTGTCAGTGGCGCTAAAGCAGGACACCATGGTGGAGAAATAAGAATAAATCAGAGTGGAGATATAGCCAAAACATTGGGTGTTTGGTGCATTGTTAGGAAGAACACACAGGTGAGCTCATCAATAGAAAACAACCTGGCAGGCCATGGGAGACCACTGTAGTGGATGTCCAAAGACCTTTTAGACTACTGTCAAACAGGATGTCAAAGACTAAAATAAAGAGAAGACTACACCAGCATAATCTTAGAGGTTTGCAAGATGCAAACCACGAGTAAGCCTCATGAACAGAAAGGCCAGGTTAGAGTTTGCTAAAACTTTAATTGAAAAAAAGAAACTGTATAGACAAATAAAATTAGTATTAACCTTTACCAAAGTGATGGAAAGATAAAAAGGGAAAGAAAAGAACTGTTCATGATCCAAAGTATCTCGCCTCATCTGTGAAACATGGTGGTGGTCATATTATGGCTTGGGCACGTTTGACTGTGATTGGAACAGGCTCACTTATCTTCGTTTATGATGTGACTGCTGATGGTAGCAGCAAGATGACTCCTGAAGTGTTCCAAAACAACTTGTCTGCTCAGATTCAACCATCTGCCTCAAAACTCATTGGATGGCACTTCACCTTGCAGCAGGACAATGCCTTCAAACATACTGCTACAGCAAAAAAGCAGTTTTCAGGGCCAAAAATGGAACCTGAATCCAAATGAACATGTCTTTCACTTGCTGAAGACAAGTCAAAGAATCCCCCAAAACAAGTAGGAGCTAAAGATGCTGCAGTATAGGCCTGGCAGAGCATCACCAGTGAAGATACCCAGTGTCTGGAGATGTCTATGGGTCACAGACTCCAGGCAGTCGTTGAATGCAAATGATTTGCAACTAAGTACAAAATATAATGACTTTGTTTCAGATTATGTTCATATGTCCCATTACTTTTGGACCCATAAAATGGGAGGACTTTGTATAAAAATGGCTGTAATTCCTGTACGTGCATCACTGGATATATTAAATTAAATTTGACAGTCTGCACTTTTATCCCATATTTATCATTTAATTTGTAAATCCAGTGTGCTGGAGTACAGAGCCAAAACAACAAAAACTCTCTCACTTACGGACTGCGCTGTGCATTGGTGAAGTGATCTGCTCTCACTTCTGGCCGAAAGCCTCTTCACAAAATGCGCATGCTGTTAAATTTTCAAAATAATTTTGACTTTTTTGTTAGAGATTGATCCAAGGTATAAATCTCCCATGACAAGACAAAAGTACACAGGATTAATGCTTTCCTGGAGAAATGAAATGGTTTTGCTGTTAAATCATGTCTGCTGTTGTAAATGTGCAGGAGCATTTCCTTCCCACAGAAGTGTAAGGACGTCCCTGGAATCGTGTTATAAAATGTGATAAATGCATCTGCCTTGGCCGTATGTGTAAGTGCTTTTCAAAATTATATCCCAAAGGCATGTGCTAAAATAAAGGAGTCAAGTAGTCAAGCAGTAAACATTTGAGAACTAACTCCCTAAAGGTAATGGAGAAGATTATATGAATACCAGTGCATATTTTTGACCAAAGACACAGTTTTAAAGGCATTTAAATGCAAAATAGCAGATTAGTCTCACGATTGACTATATTGATAAATTAATGAACGAACAGACAGAAAGCAATGTACAAGTGCCTATCTGGGTTATTGTTTTGTACTCAATTAAAAGTGGTTATATTTTTTGGTTGTCTGTTTTTTAATCTGTGAACCACTGTGTACTGTTCACCACTGTAGTATGGTAAGCACTTGTATGCAGTATTCTACGTGCGAGCAAATGACATTATTTGAGCTATATTTAATTAAAGCTGCATTTAGCTACATTAACCAGGTAGTTTTGCTTCATTCAACAGAGAATTCACTTAATGATTCAGAGGGGCTCTTTTTATGCATAGACCTGCCAAGGGACTTTAAATGGGGAACCCCATTTTTTTTTGTCTTCCTGACTTTAAACAGCCCCTCCATGTTGCGTAGCCCTGTGATGCACCCACAATAAGCAGTGCATCTTAAAAGGAATGGTTCATGGTTCACAAGGATGAAAAGTCATTAGTTATTACATAATTACATAGCCAGGGCCATAGCTCCAGTTGCAATTCAGTGTTAAACACATTTTCCCTTCCAGTTTTCCCCACAACTTCAAGGAATGAGCACCAGCACTTTTTGAATGCGATCTCTCTCACCAGTCTGACCTCAGAATATGCTACAGATTCTGATCACCCTGCATTATGCTCCCAGTGTGATTCTTCAAACAAGGCATGTTTAATGCACATGTTTTATGTTTATAGATTCAATTGATGCTGCAATGGCTGGATGACCAAAAAAAAAGTTTTTTTTTCAAATTCTTTTTTCTTCCGGTGTTTTGGTGTGGTCATTAAACACCTGCATGAATTATCCTGAACATGAAACCTTCAAGTGATTACTCTGACCCCTTTATTGTTATTATAAGCTGTATTACATATTGCTCCTTTGAGTACCAAAGCACGCTACTGAAAGCACATCACCTCACCTCCCCCCCGCCCACTCCGGAAGGCAGAAGCCAGTGACTTGTTTTGACACCTCCTGCTGCGAGGAGCGCTTGGTCTCCTTGAGATGTGCAATAGCCTCAGCCGCCTGCAATGTGTATTACTGTTGTCACTCACAATTATCGCATCCCACATCGCCACGATCAAGGCCAGCTCTCTCTCCTCTATGACCTCCCAGCAGCCCACCGCCAAAAAAAAAAAAAAAGAAAATCTATCCCAGATCTGGTGGAAAGCTAAATTCTTCTTGCTTCTTCTCATAGGAGACACACTTTTTCTGTGCATGCAGTGGGAGGGCTTTGATCAGACATCCCCGCCGCAGTGCACTGTCACTGCCAAGTCTTTTCCCGGCAGTCCGAAAGCAACAGGGATCATTGTTTGTAAAATAAAGCGGAAAAACATGTTACTTCTCCCATCACCCTCTATGAATAATTGCCTGCCATGGACCATGCTTGCTACTCATAGACTAGAGAAATCACAGAATGGCTCTCACTTACCAAAGCACTGGGTAGAATGATACATATTTCTCTGTTGCTGTTGGAATTTGTAATAATAATTCCAGTAAGTGTATTTAAAAAAAAAACAGGATCGACATTGACTCAGTGCTTAGTTGGAAGAACAGCATGCATTTCTGCATTCTTTTTATGGTATGGTACAATACAGTAAATGATTAGTAACTGAATTACGCACAGTTTAAAAATGCATTGTTGATCTGCAGTCTCCAAAATTTACCAAATTGTAGCTTGAAGCAAAAAGATTTGCCAAAAAATACAACATAGGATCATACAACTAAGAGGAAAATAATAGCTGTTCTGAAAACTCTTTAAACAAATCATTAAATACTATAGATAAGTTTAATACACATTTGGCAAATGTATTATTTCAGTCAACAGAGTGAGAAAATGCAGCTCAAGGTTACAATACTGGTACATATATAACAAGGAAAAGTGTTCACAGTAATGCAATCCTCCTTTTTCATGAAGACGTGTCGATCTTTGTTATGACAGCCTATGAAATGACAAAAACAAAGCAGGATTATTCTAGAGCAGTTCCTTAGCAAACCTGTGTTTCTGAGCACACTTAACCATAGACTAAAGGACTTGGAACATAATCTTGCATTGCTCAGGTTAACTTTGGGAGTTCAATCTGAAGTCAATTCTGAGGTGGTGGGTGGGGTGGAGGGAGAAAACAAAAAACAAACAGGATGTAAAGAAGCTTTCAAGAATGCTATATTTAGAAATGCAAAAAAAGAAAAAGAAAAGTGAACTCAACCCAGCCCATTCTAGTACTGTAATTGGGGTTAGAGGTTTCTTTGCTTATCTCAGCCTCCCTCAGCCTTAATTAGCTGTAATTACCCTGACTGCTAATGATTTTAGAATGCTTCTTTAAAAGAAAGGTTGAAATGCTTTTGGTCGCCAGCAAACAAGCAGTGTGGGGGTTATACTCCTATTACAAGCTGACATTAGGGTAAAACAAGGGTCAAAGTGAATTTTCAAGGAAACCATCAAAGGCTGAGCCAGAGCAGTCCCTTTCCTTTGTTTTGGTTAAAGCTCTCTTTCTGGAGTTTTTGTTGATATCTTGGATTTTGTGTATGTCTTTGATTGGCCCAGAGGGTTTGTGTATGATGAACGATATTTCAGATATTCATAGAAATTTCCAATGACCTGCTGGCTTTACGATGGCAGCTATTATGCAATCAGGGGGTTGTGGTCTAAAGCAAAAAAATATACAATAAAATTCCTATCTCAATTTTGATTTATGATAAGTATTGTTGGTAGTTTATCATTACAAGCCCCAATACCTGTAGGTACTGTTTAATTGAGTAGAAGGGTGTTGCTAATCATTGTGCAAATGTCCAAACTGTACTCTCAAGTTTGTTTGATTGCACATTTCCAGTTCCTCATTTTTATTATTTGTATAAGTATTCATAAGAATTTTATGAATTGTGAGATGGCATTTGAGATGTTATGCCTTTCATCGTTTTTGTAAGATTCAGACCTGGAGCCTACTGTAGTAACTGTGGTTGATAATTGTTTAAAGTTCCACTATTCAGTGTTTCTGTTACTACTGAATAAAGAGCTGAGCACAGGCACAGTGAAACCACAATTCACAATAACAAATTAACTCTGGTGAAGAATAACACTACTCATTTTGTCATATCGTAAAGCCGTAAGTGGCTTTTTGACTACATGTGAAATTACAGATAGGCAGCCAAACATGCAAAAGTAAACACAAAAGGCACAAATTAATTTAGATTTCTGACTTTACAAATAAACACATAGCAGGGAGAAAGAATCAAAGAGCTCCAAAGTTTGTATCTGAACTTAAGTAATGACTGTATGTACTGTACAATGTCTGCAATCAGCTAGATGACTGGTATTGGAAATGGACCAGTGAGACCAAGGAAGAAAAGCTTAGTTGCACATTTAGTCTTGACATCAAAATTGCCTCAGCAATCTGTGGCTCTACTGTACATTTGGAAGGAAACACTCTCCCAAGTGCGGTCCCATTTTCCATTGCAGAAAGGGCTTTTGGAGGATTTAGTGTTTGAACCGGGGGTGCGGAACTGGATTGTGGACACTGATTTTGTTTCCAAAATGGAGGGGGTGGAGGGCAATCGGAAAGAAAAAAAGGCACTATCATTTTGGGGAGAAAAAAGTACTGTAATCATCTGTAATGTATTTTCTTTTTCCATCACGTACAGTATTTTTATCCACAAGAGACTGCGAGATATGGGCTGTTTTACAGTTTTACACAGGCAAAGCCTCCTTTAAACTCATGCTCTCTTTCTTGTGTTGTTTTACTCAGGCTGTACGTTTCTGAAGTAAGCATTTATGATATAGAGTGGTCTGTGATCATATTACACAAAATGTATTTCTCAGCTGTGCTGGAGAAACAAGCCAATCAGACAGAGGAACACTATACATTATACATAGTTTATGCACTAGAAAACAATCAGTGCGCTGGAGATTACATTAATCAACCAAAAGCTTACAGATTTATACTTCAAAACATACATGACTACACAGATTGTCGTGTTCAGGATAACACCTTCAATTACTCTCCCTTTAATTATCTTAGATGCAGCAGTATGATCTGACTATTGGTGCTAACATATTGTTACATGTTGTAAGGGTTCTTTAGTACTCCATGCTGATTACCATGCTCAAATGACTCACTTGTCAGATTTATAGTTTTCTTAGTGTAGCAACCAATTAGCTTACTAAATATAGCTTCTCAGACACATGTTCATGTATTGTGTGCATGAGTTTCCATTTCACATGTTTCTGTTTTAACCACAGATGTATAAATGCTCTGTGTTCACACAAACAGATGTTGTGGACTGCTTGGAC
Source organism: Anguilla anguilla (assembly GCF_013347855.1). Taxonomy (NCBI): domain Eukaryota; kingdom Metazoa; phylum Chordata; class Actinopteri; order Anguilliformes; family Anguillidae; genus Anguilla; species Anguilla anguilla. The sequence goes on from NC_049201.1 coordinate 24,192,115, forward strand.
GTCTTATGTAAATTATCCTTGTAGCATTTCAATTATTTCCAGGATGTACAAATGCTAACCTTGTCAAATGCTACAAATGTCTCTTAGAACGATCTCTTTCAATAACAAACCCCAGGAACAACCATTTATAACTAAAGTATGGTTGTTTTGTTCTTCCAGTGAGACTTGAAAGGAGGAGAGAGGTGTTGCCTCCCTCAAAGTTTTACAGTATAACGGGCAAGTTATTTATTTCTAAAAATAAAACGTAATGCAAGGCATTCTTTTCCCATGGACTGAACGTCTTACAGGTACGTACAATAGTACAAACTATTCAAAACTATTTTCAAGATGAAATTTCCTCTTTATGTAGTATGCCAACAAAGATGGATCTAATGATAATAAAATATAATTAACATGATAATGTTAATAATGGTAAATGGGAAAAGACAATAATGCTACTGGAAATTGTAATGGTATTCAGGTAGCTGTTCTGCAGTAACAGCAGTGTAATTACAAAGGTATTTAGAGCCATTTTGTTGCAATGCAGAGCCACCTGACCTCAGATCTGTCTTCAACAGTATTTACAGCATGGTCTCATTATCAAGTAATGACTATAATGGCAGTATACTGTATGTTTCCCAGTTCTAATGAACTTGGGTTCACTGCAGGCACCAGCTGCACATACCACTACAAAATGCAGAAGCTTCTCCCACTGGCTGGCTAAACAGCCAAAGCACAGTGTATAAATTACAAATAGTCTCTGTATTTGAGAGGACAAACTCGCACGTGTGTCGGAGAATTACTACGGCCCTTGTTCCCAAATTGGCCAGGAATCAAGAGAACAATAAAACAATGCTTTTAGAGTGGCCCATCTGGCCCATGTGAACCTCAGTTCCCATAGGAAGCTGTCTTTCTCTCCTCTCTATCTATCTCGCCAATGTCTTATCTGTTAAGTGAAGTTATCCCAGATAAAACAACATTTTTTGTGTCCTGTCCACCCACCCTCCATCACTCCATTTCTCTCTCTCTCTCTCTCTCTCTCTCTGTCTGTCTTTTGGTCTCTCTTTCTCTCAGAGCAGGAAGAAAGATTGCTCCAGATGACTTCCTGGATTATGTGAATATTCCCGCCTCTAAGTGTAAGCGGGATGACTCCGGGATGATGGGAACTTCCCCAAGGGGAGCCCCGAACATCTGTACTCGAGCTCCCCTCGCTGCGCGTTCTTTCCCACCGGCTCACTTCCGCCGCCATCCCCACTGGCCGCCGAGCGTGTGCGGTCTCGCCGTCTCGTCTGCGGGGGAAGTCCTTCGCCCCCGCTCTCCGAGCCACTGCGCTAAGCTGCTTGGCTCCCTCCGTCATCAAACAGAAGATCTGCATCTGTTGTTGGCTCCCCCGGTCGCGGAAAAGCGTTTTGAATGACACGCTAATGATATCCGTTTCTTTCTTTTTCCATGAGGCGCTTGAAAACCATGAGCAGAGAAGCCTCAGCCAGCTGATCTTATCGGATTCACCGGCCCTCTACTGGTGACTTGACAGTAAGACAAGTTAGGTTAATCAGCCAATTTAATCAATCAGTCAATCAAATGATCAATCAACCAGTCAGTACACAACTAATAAATGCTTTTAGTTTGCTCAAATTATCTAATTACCTCATTTAACTACCTTAAAATGCAATGGGGCAGGAGCATCTTCACTGATGAAGTGACTGCAAGAAATGTCACTAAATTTATAGCTGAATGTATCACTAGATCTGTTAACCAATCAGGGTGTTTTAAAGAAATGGTTAACTCTGTTAATTGTCTTTCCCCTGCCTGCAGTGGGCTTCATGCTTTAGCCATAAGGACTGAAAATCCAGAAAACAGGCCTGGAATGTGAAGTGCCAGGGTTAGAGGCAGGAATTATTTTTATGGACAAATGTCCAAAAATTATGCAAGTCAGAGTTTAGGAATTCTGTTTTAATCTTGGCCATAATAAATGTGAAACTGGTACTGTGAGAGGGGATACAGATGTTCAGCCCAGGTAATTTACCAAATGGTGGAGACAGACGTGTGTGAGGCCAAAGACCAGGAAAAGTATTTTAAAAGCACAGGAATGTCCACAGGGCTAAACATTTTGCGGTATCAGATTTAGGGTCTCCATTGATAAAGTCCAGAAGTCAAGCAGTTGCCAGAGCAGGAACGTGCCTAATCACATACTGAACAGTGGATGTTGAAAAGACATTGAGAAAGCGAGAGAGAGAGAGAGAGAGAGGGGGGGGGATATAGGGATTATAACGACAGACCACAAAGAGGGGAAGTTCCTGGTTCAACAAGTTAAATTCATCTGACCTTTTCTTTCAATTCTACATTGAGTATGACCTGGTGGTCACCTTCTTTGAATTCGGCTTTTAATTCTGCCACAACCCACATTTCTCCCCAAAAGCAACATTTTCTCAGTCCGTATGCACCCATTTCTCCATGAAACTCAAGCTGCGATTTTATCTCCTCCTGATCACTCACCAGTTAATCACAGTAATTGATGACAGGACAGCTCATACACTTGAGGAGGCTGGAAGTGAGGTTCAGAGTTTGAAACAACTAAATTCCGTTTCATGTGGTTTAACTCTGTCTGGGGGGAGCTGGGAGGAGCAGGAGGGAAATTTATTGGTACTGAATTATGCCGATGAAAACCTTCCTGGTTTTCATTTGAAAGTTGGCAGTCTGTCTTTTTCTGTTTGGGTTTTTTTTTTTATTTGCACATTGACTTCACAGCTCAGACATAGAGCCCAGTTCTGTCTACACTCACAGGATCAGAAACACCTGCATTCTATTTGAGTCTGACTTGCTCAGAGAAAGCATTGACGCTTTTACTGATCTATCACAACTGGGTATTTTTTGAACACATGTACATACCATGGCTGGGATTTCCAATCACCAAAATGGATTTCCCAAAACTGCCTCTAAAAATAAACTTGAATGCTTATGTTCTACTTTATTCTTTAATTCATTCATTAATTTTTTTAGATCAAAGTTAAGGACTAATGTTTAATCCAGGCCTATGCCTGAGCCATCTGCTGTAATCCGACTGCATTGTTAAGAGGTCTGGACCTTAAATCTCTATGAGTCATCTCACCCCAGCTACTGATGCAAGTTTCCAAAGCTCGCTCTCTGATTATCTTCCCCCGTGAGTCACCACAGCATGGTAACAGTCACATCATCTTAGACCTCAAGCAATGCAATCTGTAATCCTCACACATTCTTTTGTTCAGACTGTCTCAGGAACACCCATTTACCGGAAAACTCTCCCAAGAGACACTGTTCTCCAGTGTCTTTACATGGTTTTTTGACACAGACAATGAAATTTGTGTGCATTAGCTTGGAATAAGAAAGGTGGGAACTCCCGGCTAACTTTGAAATGTTTAAATTTGACTTCAGTTTTACTTAATATTGAATAATGTAATAGTTACTAATAAATTAGCATGTCTTTTTATGAATTATGAGTATGTGTAAAATTATTATTAATATTATTATTCATTTGTGGATCCTGTCAGATCCAATTTTTTTTGAAAATTAACAAAATGTCATTCTTGAGATTGAACAAAAAAACTAGGAGCTAGCAGCACTGAGAACGGTTGAGACACAGTGCCATGTGCATAGCAGTAGAATGTATTGTTTAAGTGAAAGGAATGAACACATTCCAAATTTACACATTAGCTGAGTACAAAGTTTTTGTGGCACTCATCATGGCAGAAATAAAAATTATAATGAAGGACAGAACCAGGTGTTGGTCAACACTGATGATTCAATAATAATTATTATTATTTATTTATTAGTTAATTAAATTAATCATTGCATTTATATAGCACTTTTCTCAAAGTGCTTTACAGTGATGAGTGGAAACTCACCTCACCCACCAGCAATGTGTAGCACCCACCTGGGTGATGCACGGCAGCCATTTTGAGCCAGAACGCTCACCACACATTAGCTAAGGTGGAGAGGGAGAGAAATTTTTTTGCCAATTAAATCAGGGGATGATTAGTTGGCAAGGTGGAGAGAGCCAGATTGGGAATTTAGCCAGGACACTGGGGAGCCCCCTACTCTTTGCGACAAATGTCATGGGATCTTTAGTGACCACAGTGAGTCAGGACCTCGGTTTAATGTCTCTTCCGAAAGACGGCGTCTCCTACAGTACAGTGCCCCCCTCACTTGCCCCCCTGCTGGGCAACCAACACCACTTCCAGCAGCAACTCAGTATTTGCTGGTGGTCTCCCATCCAAGTACTAACCAAGCCCATACTTGCTTAGCTTCAGCCATTCAGCAGGAGCAGGGTACATGGTGGTATGGCTGCTATTTATTTTATTTTTTGTTTAAGTTGAGGCAATGGAAGGCATTTAATTTAAATACACCTAATGGAAGGATTTAAGTATACAACCAACCGAAAATATTTATATGCAATAACATGAGCAAATTCTTTTATGCATCTGGCACTACCTACAGTACAAACATACATTCACCGGCCACTTCATTAGGTGACAGGAGTGGCACCTGGTGTGGTCTTCTGCTGCTGTAGCCCATCTGCTTCAAGGTTCGACGTGTTCTGCATTCAGAGATGCTCTTCTGCATACCTCGGTTGTAACGAGTGGTTATTTGAGTTACTGTTGCCTTTCTATCAGCTCGAACCAATCTGGCCATTCTCCTCTGACCTCTACCATCAACAAGGCATTTTCGCCCAGAGAACTGCTGCTCACTGGATATTTTCTCTTTTTCGTACCATTCTCTGTAAACCCTAGATATGGTTGTGCGTGAAAATCCCAGTAGATCAGCAGTTTCTGAAACACTAAAACCAGCACGTCTGGCACCAACAAGCATGTCACGTTCAAAGTCACTTAAATCACATTTCTTCCCCATTCTGATGCATGGTTTGAACTTCAGCAGATTGTCTTGACCATGTCTACATGCCTAAATGCATTGAGTTGCTGCCATGTGATTGGCTGATTAGATATTTGCGTTAAGGGGTACAGTTTGCAGTTGAAGGTATACCTAAAGAAGTGGCCGGTGAGTGTATGTGTTCAATCCATTAATACCCACTTAAAACCCAGGGCTTTTTGTTAGAACCCCTCCCTGTCTTAAATAAACCACATTATCTCCAAAGCTATTTACAGTACAGACATGGTTAAAAGCCTGAAATAAAGAGCACATTTGTACCAAAATGACAAAAATCCTCTGATCCTACAGTATGCGAGTCTCATTCAGTAAACACACTGGACATGTTTATTCTGAAAAACTACAAAGAAATCCAAAAATCTTTTTCTTTTTTTTTTTTAATGCAGTGATTACATGTACTTCTGATACTGGACGAAACCTTTTTTAAGTTGTACATCAGGATGTATACAACACCAGGATAAAAAGTTTGGGTATATCTTTCGTTCCCAGGTATATTCCACTGCCAGAAGCTAATTTGATTGAGGGTGGTACCCTCTGGAACTCCAAAAAACAAATATTCTTTATTTACCTTTTTTCTCTTTTTGACCAAGCCCTGCATTTCAGTCAAACGGTGTCCTTTTGGAGAGCTTCTATGTACAAAACATGTTCATAATGGTTACTTATCACACAAACTCAATTCACTCAATTCAAAACACTGTTTTTTTTTTACTCCAGCTGGTGTGGCTCATAGCAAGAAATATAACTGGGTGAGAGCCCACACGGAGAAAATTATTAAGAAAATTATTTTACAAAAATATATAATCAAATCATAAATGATTTACAATAATATTGTGCCCGTGATCAGTAGTCCCATGTCCTTTATGCTAGCATTTCCCAACAGTTTTCCTTCCTTTTTCCTTTCCAAATTTACAGAATCACATGGCACACAACTCACAAAAGCATAAAAAATGTGATAAAAACGATATATCAGTTGTAGCACTGCACATGATCAAATCAAAGCAATAATTTCAGAAAATGTTATTTTTAGATGCCAGTGTCTAATTTCATTGCCATTAGGCTATAATGGGTTAATCAGTCTGGTAAATATAATACTTCCCCTACAAATGAGACAGAGGAAAAGCTTGCATGCAAGCCAGAATATCGTTGTCACATGTCAGGCTAATCCTGCCTTCATTAACTTTGGATCTGTTTCCAAACAGATGCATTTGAAACAATGTAGTGTTGATTTTAAATTTAGAAATGGGCTAAGGAAAGGCTTTTGTACTCCAAAGAACCTTTGGTTTTGTTTGTTTAATCTGTATGGATGCATAAGGTTCCAAAGACCTCCTGATGATGCAGTAAACAGAAACATCTGTGTCTTAACGGGACTCTCCATCTGTCTGACCTTGTGGGGAACTAGTGCTCTGTCCAGATGCCATCAAAGCCAGGATCTGCTATCAGAGGACCATCACCGCCATCTTATCTAATTATTTCACAACTTTCGTCAGTTTATTTAGATCTGGGGCGGCCAGTTTCATTCATCCTTGGCTGGTGTGTATGCAGGTTTTTGTTATCACTAATTACACTAGCTAATTAGCTGAATACACTTTTTTTGGTTTAGCAGAATATTAAACACATTAAGACATTTCATGTTGAGACACACAATCAGTGTTCAGCTGCCATTCAAAAATTTATCAAAAAATTTCAGATACCAATTAAGTGATTGAGGTAGTTAAATAATTGAGAGCAGAAGTTGGCATGAAATCCAAGTACAGATACGGCCCTCCTTGCCCACCCCGATATAGATCTTTGGGATGCACCTGTGTTATTATTAAAGACACTCTCTAGTCAGAATCATGACTGATCAAATGTTAAGTTCTCTTAATGCAAATTCTGTCAATGCATAAAAACCTGTGCAAAAATCTGGATTTTAGCTTTGAAAAACAACGTACAAATACTCCATATTAACCTTTGGCAGCAGTATTTGACCTTGAAGGCTATGAGCAAAATGTCTAGCAAAGAGGTGAGGTGGTCAGAGATATTGACAATAGCATTTTTAGCAACATGAATGATTCCATATACATGGTAACAGTAATTAGGCTGTGTTATAACGAACTTTACATTGAGTGCACCTCTTAGCGTGTGGGAACATTGTACAGTAGCTCCTCTATAGTTCTGTTGCAGCTATTTTGTATTTTTCTTTGTTCAGTATTTTGCTTCACTGGAAGTAAGGGGCCTAGCCCCAATGATGAAAAACAGCCCCAGAACAGGAGGCTTCCAGATACATTTGGACATATATACATTCGCTTTTTCTGCTGCAGTCTCACTGTTTGTGAATATCTATTCGTCGTGCCAACCTTTGCAAATACTGTAACTTCAGTTGACATTTTATTTCTCCCATGTCATATTCAAATTTCAGTTTTTTCAAGAGTTTTTCTGGCATGGGTTTGGGTTTCGTGCAGTGAGGTGTACCTGCTGTAAACATTATTGCCCTGGTCACGGTAGTCAAATCCAGGGTGGTGGAATCTGACAAGCTCTGGTGGACTTCTGATCACCCGAGTTACGAGCACCCTCCCACTGTGTGAACCACGCATTCTGTTGGATCAGCACAAGGACAGCGTGGTGCTGAGTTTAGGGGAACTGGTTCATGGGTAAATATCTTGGGTGCACTGTTGAGGATGAGTGCCTAATATTTGCTTTTATTTGATTTTTTTTTTTACATTGGTTATGCACATTGTATTGTCAAAAATAACAAATTTGTACAGTTCATAGTTACAAGCAGTCCTTGCGAGCTAGGTCCAACAAAGTATTTGTTGCAATTATATGAACACATTTTGCAGCTTTGTACTGTATAACGTGCATTTTTTGTGTGTGGCGAAGGGGAAAAGCGGTAGTGTCCGGGCCTGGTCTCTGTTCACTGTCTGTTCCCACAATCCTTTTGAGCACTGCACATCATGCTCAGTAAATCTGGGCATTATTATGGAATAACAGCACAACAAATCTAGACAGCGGTGAAAACAGTCAGCTCTTCAACCCGCAAGCAAGCAGCACACCAGCTTGAGAAATGATTAGGTGATTGGATGCGACAAATATGACAGGTCTTCAGCGGCTTTGTTTACTGGGCCTTCCTTCACTTTTTTTTTTTTTGCCTCAAAGTAAATATCGAAGCATGAGGTGGAAGCATTTATGCCACTCAATCAATCACATTTGACTTGGTGTAGGGCTCTTGATGAAAGAACCACGAGAGAACACATCTTGACTCAAATTCCAAACAAAAAAAAATTCATGCCCGGAACACTGAAAGTTATCAAAAAAATAGAGAAGAAATACGTAACAAAAAAACATCTGGTGTTGTCGCGGAAAAGCAAAGGGCCAATATCAGTATTATTTCTGCGATGTCCTGACACACTTAAGTAAAAAGACACATTACGCCAATGTGTGTTTTGCACTCTAGGGACAGAAAAGTGCTGTAAAGGAAATTGCACCACCTACTGATTCCTACCCACGGTTTCCCTTGAAAGTTTTCCTTTGATTCAATAAAAATTAATCTGCTTTCAGAGCTACTTTTTTATATGCAGGAGGAATGGATTGTTCTGTCATAAAAGCATACATTGTACATTGACATACCTTTTTCATCTTGTATTTACCTTTTTAATTTGACACCATATATCATGCCTCTTGAGTTTCCATCATGTCGTCCATGCCCTGCAGATGTAGCGTGAGCAGTCGTCTGATGCACCCATCCATGACCAAGGAATATTTTGTACCCTACCCCATTTTGTATTGTGCAAGAAGAGAGTTAACGCCAAAGGCACATATCTTTCAGATGAAAATGGTGGCCAATGGTAGTGGGTTGTGTTGTTTGCAGGAGTGCACACAATAGTAACCAGGATAATCCAGTTGGTTGACGCCAACTTTGAGATGCAGCTGCAGCTTTCTCATTACAACAAGCCACTGAATTACCCAAGACATGAACCTGCAATCTCATGCCTAGAGACAGCTGCCTGCATTCTTTAGTGTCGTCACTAAAACATCCTGGGGTCTCCCGTCCTCATCCTCATGTTCACCAACCCTTTAAAGATGGCAGCCGTTGGAAGAGAAACCAATGCAGTGCTATTGTTCAGCTCATCATTCACAAGAAGTTCTGACCTCTGTCAATTTACGACCTCGTGTTTTCTTAAGAGTGTTCTCGGTGGCTGTCAGGCATTTTAGGAAGGGGGGAATTCCTTCTCAGGGAAAAAAAGTCGCTTTGGTGACTGTGGAAAGCACTAGCAGATGTGCTTTCAGATTTAGCAGTTTGGCTCTCCAGGCTGAGCTGAAATCACCTTCGCTTTCAACTTTCATTTTGTTATGCCTTTGAGACAAAGTGAATGTTTCTTTGAAACTGCCTCATAAAACAAGCAGTGTTAATTTGTTGAATTTGTAGGTACATGTATGTCTACAGGGGAAGATATTTACTGTGTGTATCCTTATATCGTTTCCTCAGTGCTGAAAACGGTCTAACTAATGCGAATGATGTGCCAGTATCATTAAGGGCATATTGTATTAGTACATATTTAAGTACATATTTGTACTTGTTTTGAGGAAAGGTAGCAAAGCAAGGTCGTCTTGATAATTGTTGCTGTTAGTAGTAGTTTCCCTACCTTTAAACTTTTGGATATGTGTGCACTGGCTGTCTTGACAACAGATATCTGAAGTTGTGGTCAGAGACTGATTCATACGCAAGGGACCAAGCAGAGAGTTGCTCAGCCGGGAGTGTTTTGAAGGATGGTTCTCACATCTCATTATATGCTCATTATTGTATACATATGGAGGATCCCCTGGAGCGCTTTGACATACCTGACTGTTGCTTTACACACACACAACAGTTTTTTTTTTTTTTTTTATTTATTTTTTTTTAAGAAAGCCAGTAGTGCGTTATGGAAGAAAGTTCAAAAAGCAGTAAAAATGCCATTTCATGCACCATCACGAGGACCAGTCGCAGATTAGCCACGGGTGCAAATCAATGCTCACAATGACCTGCATGAGGCCTGCAGCTGGACATTTTCAAACCCTGCCCCGGAACTTTCCGTGCGTGCTGGCTTTTGGCCCCCACGAAATACCGTTTCCCCCAAAGTGTAATGAGCTGTTGATTGCTGTACAGTCTGAGATTGCCATCTACAGTGATTTTCCTCTCAGGCAACATAATGGCAGAGGTATGCCCGTTCGATTGGTTCTGTATTGCGTAATGAGTTACTTTCCTCTAATGTGCTGTGTGGCAATTCCCAATGGGCTGATTGCTTATCCCATAATGTGAAGCATGGCAATTTCTAGGGGACTGATTTCAGTACTGCTTTCCTAGAATTTCCAGAATAGCGCTTATCATGAACCTGTTTTGATTAATGAATATAAGTGCCCCCATCTTGCAATCAATCTATACTCACAGGACTTGATATATATACTGCTTGTGATTAGTGCACTCACAAGTACAGTAGGCTAATTTGGCTCTATTTGTATTACATATTATAAGTTATACATTATGTTTGGTATTATTGAATTATTATTGAATTTCAAGTCACTAGACTTTGTGCCTGTTTAATTGAGAGTCATGTAGGATCAAAACCATGCCTGTAGCCACACCACACACATAATGCCTTGAATACTGGTCAGTGCAACCTGTCATTAGTAGCACTTACTTGAAATTTTCATGTACTTTTACCCTCACATTTTGTGCAGTGATTACATTTGTTTTAACAAGAGAATGCACTGAGCTAGAATTTAAAAAAAAAGAAAAGATTTGTATTAGAGGTCCTTCACATGTGAAATTGAGCTGAATGAAACAAATTATTGTGGAACTGGCAGTGGTAAATGACCAAAAATAAACTGCCAAATAAATGCACTTGTGTTCATGCAAAGCTATGAGAAATGTCCCCTTTTTCCACAGCCTGACATTTAGCGGCAGTTTACCCATGAATCACTCAGCGGGTCCTGTTATTTCTAAAGATTTGCCAGGGCTGTCTTCTGTACTGTTCAGTCACAGTGTGAGGTGCTCCCAGCTGCAGCCTGCCTGGGTCCCCTAACCCAACACATATACACCAATGGCTTCTGTGATTCCATTACAGGATGAGGTGGCCCAGGGCAAGCGCAATGATTTATGCAAAGGTGATTAATTCATTGTGATGTGAACATGGAAAGGTCAATCCTTCATTAATCATGCCTTGACGTCTACAGAACTGTTTCGTTGCAGTGAATGTTTTATCACTTTAACTGGCAAAACACTGATGTAGTTATTGAGCTTCATTGTACATTGAAATAAAGATGGGAACGGGAAAATAATTAATATATAATGATTAACTGATTAAAATAATGATTTAACTGATCTGCTATATGGTCTATAAAAAGAATGACTTGAAATAAGCCTACAAATGAATGAGTCTCATATATCAAAGTTGGGCTTTATTAAGACATCGTCAAACAATTATTAAAATAGGATTTGCAAAAAGTGGATTCACAGATTGAAAAATCTGTGCAGGAGAGGAGAGACCGCTGACATTTTTATTATAGGATGGCTGAACTGCCACTGCGATGGTGACAAAAGATATTATTATGCTTATTAATGCTTAACTTTGTAATAAATTAAGTGGTTTTGACTTGTAGCTGCTAACAGGGTATTATAAAAAACACACATCAATCTATTCAATAGTGTAAATCGTATTCCTTAGTGCAAGCCATAGGCTGTTCATTTAACAAAACAGTAGCAATTTCTCCAAGTAGGCCTATTGATGTGCAGCAAACAAAAAATGTCAGTAAAGAAGTACAACAGAATGCAGCACAGTGAGACCACCAACAAAAGACAGCCAATAAGCTATTTTCCTGAAGGCTGTAACATATAGCCGAAACATGAACAACACACGCCATTACCTAACTTAATACCTAAAGATTTTTGTTAAGGAATATGAGCATGTCTGCAAGCTCTATAGGGTCAGTCTGGTGTGCAGTCTGGTGAAGGTGATACCAACAGCTGAGAAGACGAGCTCATGGCAACTATGTTTGAAGAATAGACAAATATCATTTTGCTAATGCTGCCAGTCAAGAGAACCATGACTCGTCAACTTTCCACCATTTGAGGGATTTTGTGTCTAAAGACAGAGAAATGTCTCTCTAATCTAAAATTCAATCGCCAACATTAGTTTATTCATTGATATGGTTTATTGATATTTAACTGTTTAATTAAAAAAATTAATCGATCAACATTCTCATTAACAATTAACAGTAAACAGTTGTGGTTTCCTACATAAAAATTCCACTTTGTAGCAGTCTGGTTGCTTGCATTATGTCTGAAGAACATTTTTTAAATTAAACATGACAGATTGATCCTGCCAAACTCACTGAGGCACAAGTATATTCACCAAAGTTTACATACTGATTCTTACTTGGCTGGTGGTTACAGAAACACTATTGATATTGGCCTCCTCATTTTAGGGTCCATTTTCTTGTATAACTTGGCTGAAACTTACACAAACTTGACATGTTTGTGTAAAGTGTTACTTAATTCCTAAAATGAAAAAGTAAGAATTTAAACTGTTCGGTAAATACATAGCCTTCTATACATAGCCTTGTTGACAAAACTGGCAAAACTAAATGGCGATGCTCCAATAAGCATGCAATCTTTGAAAGGAACACGATCTTAAAGCTGCAGTGTGATAGGCTTGATGGCATCAAGGTCCCTCCCCTGTGCCCTGTCTTTGTATATATTTGTTCACATTTCAAACTTGCAGCTTGCCAGTTTCCGCTAGACACGAGTGTCTTTCACAAGCTCTATCAGTCGCTTGCGTTCTGAATTGAGGACATCGATCATCAATTTTGCTGCTTTGTTTTCTTTTGAATCTTCACTTTGTCTGGCCTCTGTATTTATTTACTCGCCTCTATTTTACAATGAAACAACACCAACACAAGTGTCTGCCACACAGAGCAACCTGTGTTCCATATTAATTTATAATTTATTTGATTGTTTTTTTTGTCTTCCAACTATTAGTACAATGAATGGGGTTTGGCTTCAGGGTACAGAGCCAACTCCAACTATGATGTGGTTGGCTCAGGCCTGTGATGGTAGTTGTTTTTTTTTTTTTTTTTTTTTTTTTTCATGTATGTGTATATGCATATGCAGTGTAAGTGAAATAATTTGTTTCTCTGATGTGTCTTCAACATTGTGTGTAGCAGATATGCATGTTCAAACCCGCTATAAATTTTGTGTTGGATTTTATGATCCTAGGATTAGTTTTAGAGTTACGGTTACTGTTTGAGTTAAGGCTGGAGTTGCAGTTTCAGATGAAAGGGTTCCCAAAGGCTACTCTTTGTCTCCATAGAGGAAAATTATCTAGTTCAAGGGCTCTTTGTCAGGCAAAATGGTTAAATCTGGGAACTTTTACACTTTTCACATCTACCACAGAGGGTTCCATGAAGAACTAAAAAGGGTTCTCCTTTGGAGACAAACTCAAAAAGGTTTTTTTTTTCTTTTTTTTCCTGAGAGTGCGGAACTAATTGTAACATGAAAAAAATGACTTCCCCCCCATACATGTTCCAAACACTCAGAATTAAAGAGCAAACATTTCAATCAGTGGTCTGTTTTCTGAAAAGTTTATTCTTCTGAAGAAACAAATAGTTTTGGCATCTGCATCTAATGTTGAAATTGATTTCAGGATATCATTTTTCCTTCGGAATCTAGGTTACACAGTTAAACAAAGGGGTCCCAACAGAAAAAGAAAAGGCTCCTGTTAAATGTATCACTGTGGTTGTTCTACCACTGTCACAAATGACAAAATCAACATATAACAATATTATACTGTGCATATAACAATATTATTCTTCACTGCATCCAAAGAAAACTTATTTCAAGATGCCAGTGGTACTTGTTTTGTCAGTTTGTCATGTGCTATTCCCTTCGCAGTCAACTTTCATGTGGCTTGTTTTGTTGATTAAAGAACTGTATGTCACACAAAGCTCAAGTTCTGCCCTGCAGAGGAAAATAAGATTCTGGTGGTTCAAAAAATTCCCTTTCACTTCACAATTCAAATTTGTATTCACATTTCAGCTTTTGATCTTGACCAGTTCCTTTGGCCTCTGAACTTTGCACTTGCCATCACTCTAATACAAGTGAATCTTGGTCCCATCTTCCCACAGTACCGTTTTCCAGAACTATGCAGGCTCTTTTAAGTACTTCTTAGTAAACTGTAACCTGGTCATCCTGTTTTGGTGGCTAACTAGTAATTTCCATCTTGCAGTGTAGCATCTGTAGTTCTGTTCAGGAAGTCTTCAATGGACAGTAGTTACTGGCATATCCACACCTGCCTCCTGAATAATGTTTCTGATCTGTTGGACACGTGGGGGTTTTTCTTCATTATGGTGAGATTTCTTTGGTCATCAACAGCTGAGGTCTTCCTTGGCCTACCAGAAAAGCAACTTATATTGCCATATTCTATATCTGATATTGCCCTTTTCTTAATAAGAATGTATGATGAATGCTGATTCAATCCAGGCCTCATTCCTCATTGATATCTCAAGAGAGATCAGGTTTAGCCAAAAATATGGAGGAATAAAGGAAATCCTGGGTCAGTCCGACACAAATTCTGTAGATGCTTGGGGCAGAATGACATTAGGACAATGTTATCAAGAGAAAATCTCCATCTGGCTGTAACTATAGCCAATCATGCTCCACCCTGTAGGTGTGGCAACAAAAGTCTTAAACTCGCAAGGCCAGGATTACACCCTAGGTATTTGGGTGCATGCTCATCCTGCTAAAACACTGGAATGCTGTGTTTTAGCAGGATGAGCCACAGGGAAGCCACTGCCAAATTAAATGTGAAGGAGATTTTACCATCTGACATGCAATACTAGTTAGTGTAGTCATTGTGTCAGGGCCTGACCATTAAGATTTATTAACCCAGTTTTTATTTGTTATTCAATAACATTGAAATGAAAGAAATGATGAATGGTCTGCCAGCAGGTTTTAAATTAGGCAAGAGAATGCAGGTGGTTAAATCCCACATATCTGCACTGTAAAACCCAAAGGCAAAAGTTCAAATTCCCCAATTGCTAGTCCATAAATGTCCACACATTCTAAATGATTCACTATTAGACAATATGTATAAAGTTTTCTAACAATATGCTTCTTCTGAGGAAATCAAACCTGGCAACCATATCTGACAACAGTCACTTGAATATGGCATTCAATAAGTTAGGCCTTGATAAGGCATAATAATAAATACATAATTTACCACTGATAGGAGTTCCTACAGAAATAACTACAATGACCACAGGCTCCTCATCTGCTTGCAAATTACTTCTGTCTTAATCAAGTAAAGCCAGCATACTTCATACAATCACATCCATTCATTCTTCATAGTTGACAAATGCAGAATGCATAAGTTACACAACATAGGTAAGTTAAGTAAAAGCTGTCAGAAGGTGTTGAAATATTTTTTATTTTTCGAATTATTTTTCTTCAATTCTGGCTCCTTCTTCCTGATTCTAGCAATTGTCTTCAGTATCTGAAGGACAGTGGATGCCCAACCTTACAAAAAAAGCCAAAGCCAATGTGAAAATGTCCAGTTCACACAATCAGCTCTAACAGAGTACATATGGTCCCACTGTGGTCAAAAATTTTCATTTTCACGTGAATATTTTAATTCACGTCTGAAAATGTGAAAAGGACAATCCCATGTGATTTTTCTGTAAGGACGTAATGCCCTTACCAGAAGCTTGTCTGAGAGATCTTGCAGTATTGTATGCTCTCTGAATCGTTGCTGCAAAGACACGTGCATCCTCCTCACTAAGTCAGAGGATTACATGCTTCTTTGTTCAAAGTGAATGGAGTTCTCAATCACTGTTATTTTCAGAATGCTCTCCTTCAATGGTTTTCCTAAATTGTGCTCTAAATGGAGACCTTTCAGTGAAATATTACCTTTCTCTGTGTGTCTTCATCAGGAAACTGCACGCCTGCACATTTTCAAATTCATGTTTACTTTCAGTACTTTCACACTACCCGGCACATTTTTTGAGGCATTATTTGCAACAAAAAAAAACAAAAAAGAGCACATTTCAACAACCATTTCTTTCACAGCATCCCCTAAGACATCTTGCAGGTGCGTGACATATTCAGAATTCTTTCAGACCACAGAGCTTCACAGTATCCTTTAGGACATGGGCAGCGCTGAGGTGCAGAACTGTGAACATGTTTTTTTTTTTTTTCCTGTTGCTGATTTGGTCAGCTTTTTCCAAGGATAGTGTGATGTTTTCCTTTTTTAAAGCCAACACCACACTTTGAGTGTCCAGCTGTAATTAGTCTTGGCCTGTTTCACTCTCAATGATGCATACTTTGCAGAATTTGTGTACTCTCCCACCTTGGAATAGTCCTAAATTTTGTGGGGGTATAGAATGCCTGTTACTCAGCATCTTAGTGACTGGCAGAGGATTAATTATTAAATTAGTAAATTTAAAGATGACTATGTTCCCTGGTTGTTTAGCAAATGTATTCATATTTTATTATTAATTGTTTAGAAGCCCCCCCCCCCCCCCCCCCACCATATGAGCAGTTATATGGCTTACAGTTCAATCTATTAGTAATAGTAGATTAACTAATAGTTAAACATTTATTTTGGTTAATTCTAGCTTTAAGCCTATGCACAGACTGTCAAAGGGTGTCCAACTTTTATTTTATTGAGCCAAAGTTAGGAAAAATAAAAACATTTTGGCCACTCCAAAATACTACAGATTATGGTGTTGAAATCAGACACTATTTGCTAGTTATAAAGCTACTACTGCATCTGCAATACTTTCATACTCTGTATTCCATAATAAATACATGGTAACTAACGCACTATTTAAAATATTTTCAAAGTTCACTTTGTATAATCTAGCCACTATTTTAATCAGGTTATAAAGCCTTTGGATGACAAACTGAAAAGTATTAAAATGTCAAATTTATGAAGTCTAGGCATCAGAATGTATATGTGCTCCTTGCACACATATACATACAGTAAGCTATTGAAAATGACAAATAGTTCCTGCAGCTTTACTCAGAGGTCAATTACAGGGCACGAGCTTCATACTGTACATTTGGAGTCGGAAAGATTTTCATGCATTCCATAGTATGTATTATACTTGCCTCACTACATTTCTTGCTTCTCTGAACAGGTCAAGTGAGACAAGAGAACAAGTTGTGTCATTTTCCCATCTTCTAAACTATTCACACTTTTTAAAACTGTTAGAGACCTAATATTCCGAATTATATGCCATTAAAAGTCCTATTTAAAAGTAATACATTCAAGTATTTGTTGAATGTTTAAATTTCTTAAATGTTTAAAACTGATTGTTTTCATATTATTTTCCTCAGAAACATCTAGCTTCTGTTTAAGCCAGAAACCTACCAGCTGTGTCTTGCATAAATACTGTTAAAGGAATAAAGAAACAAAACTGGGTCACTATTGTTTCTCCAATAATGATTTATGGAAACTGTAACATGGACAGATTGAGCTCCACTCATTTGGAATAGGAAAGGTCTAAAGTTACATCTGCACACTGTTGATTTTCACACTGACCTGCTAAAGACACCTCTTCATTGTAAAACAGCCAACCTGCTTCACACTGCGATCCAAAACCGTCTTCAAAACGTGTCATAGTATTGAAAATGTATGATTTACTGTGTGTACCTTATATACTCGGTTCTGAAGCAAATCTAGGTGATTTGCTTCAGAACTGAGCATGTAATGTATACACAATAAATGTATAATGTATAGATTGGACAGCGCGATCCCACTTGATCCACAGACTCAAAGTAATTGATAACGATCGACACAGAATATGTTGGAATTGTTAAAAAGCGGATGAAGAAAAATTCAGAGTAAATTAGATAGATAAACTGCGCCTTCTTATTGGGTTATCTGAGAGTGCAGGTGTGTTCTGTGAGCGGTTTTATTTTTGCAGTCCCACTGTAAATTATTGAAATAAAGCCATTTTACTCTTCTCAGCCACCAAGTCCCATGAATCTAATGAGCGTTTCCTGTCCCAGCAGTGCTTCCATCGAATCTTGCACAGCTGCTTTCATTAAGTTCCACATCTCGGAAGGTCTGAAAATGAACATTTGAGGCTGCTGAGTTGCAGATCCTCCTGGGTTGCAGTTGTGTGAACAGGTCTCCCCACCAGAGTCAGAAGGTTTAGACTGCCTGCGTCTCATCGTGTGCCCATGACTCTTTTGGTTCAAAATGTCTGCTTGTGCCAGTGGAAATGCACTCCTTAGATGCAATGACTAATGACTAATGACTGAGCTCAGCAGCTGAACTGCACAGGGAAAAGACGAACTGGTTGGCCGCATGAATTTTGAAGAATGGGACATACTTGTCTGTGCTCAAATCAAAGGAGGGTGTTGCAGCCAAGAGGCAAAACTCAGGCATGGAAATTGGGTGGAGAAAAAAAAATCTGAAATCAGTCCAAAATCCATACTTTTCAACTAGGGAGAATAATTCAGCTCCAAGTGGGAAACAAAATGTCTGTTGAAGGAACCATTGCTTCAAAGTAGCTGCATGCTTCACCTGAAAATGCAGTTACTGTCTCCTGGAACAAGTTAAGCACAGTAGTTGATGTGTTTGTTGAAAGAGTATAGTCAGACTTTGTGGTTTATTTTGGAGACCATCCAGTTATCTGCAGACAGGAAAAAAAAACAGCACATACTTGTGCACTGGCGTGAACTTTCCACTATTAAGTGGAAATAGTCATTTTGCCAACATGGATTTGTCAACACGTTGCTCCCAAAGCGTGCTTTGTGAGGTGTCCTATAGTGTCTCAGAAACAACAGGACTCCAGAATCTTTCCACTTCCTCCACTGCAGCTCGTGCATTTGATTAAAACAAGCTTCTTTTCCACTTGCATCTGTTGCTACAGCTCCCTCTAGTCAGCATGTTTAACATCTTCAGGCTGACTAGAATGCAGTCATGATTTCTTATTCTGTTGTCTACAACTTATGCATATAGACCAATTCTGATGGATACCTACTACAGAGAATCGATGTGGCATTTTCCCTGGCAATGCAATGATATATTGACACGCAGTATGTACGGTAGATGTCAAGCGGACTTCTTGTGGGTCCATGGAAGATTCCCAAGCGGCCCTCAGTAAAATGGAAAATATAGTTCCGCTTTTACAAATATTTTTAAGATACAAGAATTTATATTTTCATAATTCATGAATTGTGTATTTTAGACTTTTGGATAAAAACAAACCTTTCCTGGTTTAAACATCTTTGTTGATATTATCACCATGTTCATTTGAAAATATTAATATGTTATGAAATGACTCCACGGTCTCAGTTTTCCGGAATCCATGTCGTACGGTGCATGGGCGCGGTCAATGGCGCCGCACGTGGCGCACTGGGCGCGGTTGTTCGTATTTTAGGGACCAGAGGCGAGGAACTCACGGTGCAAAACCTGTGGTGCACCTGGACACAGGGCTGGGTTATACTGGGTGTGGTGCAGCTGCATTTATTAATAGCCAATCAAAGAACCGCTTTTAATTCCTTTTAAGAGCCGTGGGCGTTGCACAGGGCGTGCTGCCAGTTTCCATAGCCTACTGCTACAATGGAAGAGGAGGATAATTACATACTAATCAGATGCTTCTCGCAAGACGTTCTTTTGAGGTGCAGAGTTGGACTGTCACATTTTTTTCAAAAATTGGGTTTGAACAAATCTCATAAATACGAGAAACTGATTGGATCAAATTTACCTCCTTCCGAATGAGAACATTGCCTGACAGTATATCGTGGGTCAGCTTTAAATTCTTATTAAACCTGTAGCTAAATAGTTGAAATGCTCTATGCTATAACTAAGAAATAACGACAACAGTATCATGACGTTTTATTAAACAAAATACAACCAGGGGAGATTATACAATGTCAGGGATTCCGTTCAGAGGAGTAAACTGACTCGGTCAAATGAAAGAAAGAAAAATTATAACACATGAGTTATACGTGCCCACTGCTGGAGGATTTGGTATTGATCTTTAAAGACCTCTTATGCATGACATCACCAACAAGGCAATTATCATAAAATGTTTCAACATTCCTTGTACAAATGTGATATGTTAACATGTCTGCTTGTCGCTTTACAACTCAGTTTGACAAAAATAGCAGATTTATATGTGTCTAAACCTGGAATGTCTCAAAAGGCATACCAAAACATTCACTTATTGCTGAAAAACAAAAGATTAAATTAATGGATTCGGGGTGACAGGGCAGCATTTTTTGCCTGCTATTGTTTTATTTTTATTTTTTATTTTTCTTAGTGTTCATTTGTCTGGGACACCTCGCAGGCATCATTTGAAAATCCCAGACAAGAATACAGGGCGGTGAGAAACAGATGCCCTCAATGACAAGAGCACAACCAGTTCGCTTCATATTAAATTTCTTTCTGGACTCTGCAAATGCACTGAATGAAGAGTGGGTCATTTTTCCTTTCTGCTATTTGATTTATTGTTAATTGGGAAATGGAATGTTTCAATGGTACATGCTGCGTTAGGCTAAACAGCCATTTGATACTGTGCGTCTGCTGGAATTGGCAAGGCACTGTATGTTTTCTGGCTTTTTTTGGTGAGGGGGAGGGGAGGGTGGCGGGGACTGACAAGTGGAAATTTTGAAAATTTCCTTGGATTTGAAAGTTTCCACTTTCTAGTTTCACGGTTTTATTCATAATAGTAGCCTTCCAAACTCCCGTCCTACTTGCAGTAGTCACGCTTCCATCAGTTCAGAAAAATAAAGCAGTCAAAGTAGAAAATGTTCTAATTAGTGCCTTTGAGTGTCTGATAACACAGGTCTTCATCAGTAAACACTGATGTAGACCTGCCCCACCACTCCCGTGTCCTCCACCAATTTGGGTAGGCACATGCTCACTGACTCTCCCAGCGAGTACACTGGTTGCCATGACGTCCTCCAGCTTCTTGGCATGCACACTGTGGGCAAACCGCTGCATGCACACTCTCTGGCCATTCCCATTGTTCACACCCACCTGCAGGCCACAACCATTTTCAGCCTCCTTTCTCCTTTACTTAGCCTACATATACTGTAGGCACTGAATTTATAACAGCCAGCCTATCCACAGACCACAGACGAACATAGGCATGCATACACAAGACAGCTGGTGTACCTCTTTCCAGTTTTAATGGATAAATTATTTAATGCCCTAAATATCTTCTATCCACTTTTTCCAGTCCTCCGCAGAGGGCTGACTGTTTAAAACTAGAATTTTATCAATACCATCATAAATTCTACAAACCAGAATAAATATGGAATATATGATGTCTGCCAGCTCTCAACCGCACAAGCTAAAAATTGCATTGCAGTGGATTACGCATTTGTCTTGGAACTTGAAATTGGCAATTGCGTGTCTTAAATTATGTCTGGCTACCTTCATCCAAAACCAGGAACACTGCAGCTGAATCACACGCACTGCTCTGATACACTCTAATACAAGCCAGTGACCATTTTACACACTGTGGGCCACACTGAGCTACTGTTGAGGCCTAAGCAACAAGGTGTTATACTGAAGACAATGGTCGCCTGTGGGCAACTGGAATGCCATTTGGAGGTATTGCAGAGGTAACTCAAACAAAGCCTACCTGAATAAAGCCCACTTTACCCATTTCTCAAAAATAACAGCATGTACCAGATTGAATTTTGAAAAACAGACTGTTTATACATAATCAATGCCATGTGGAATTCTTATTAGTTTCGAAAAAATGTTTTTGTTGTTTTCAGCATCACAATAAAGGTCATTGTAATGCATGAAAACGTAATAATTCTTACCAGTACCAGTAAGAAAAATAAGTCTTAATGAGAGTCATAATTTGGCTTTATTTAATTTGTATGTATAATACATCTAAAACTCCAGTGTTTTAATTCAATCAGGTCTCAATCAGTGGACCATTATTTTTCTCGTCGTAGTTTAACTGATGTCACAAAATGTACAAGTGTGTCATCTTTTAAGCCATGATTCTGGTGTTGAGCAATATGAAAAACCATCCAGAGTCAGAACCCATCAGTCAGGGATGTGAACTTTCATCACACAGCTGACAGTATGGTAACATGGTTGACATAATACGCTGACCACCCTGACTCGCTGAGAGGGGACTGGAATCATATCAAGAAAATTCCTCTCCAACTGAACCAAAACAAATTACAACAGCTTCATAATCTAATTCACCATGAACTAGACATCAAAATAGATCAGTTCAACTATTTACATTTCACTCAAATATAAAATAAATGCAGTTCTAATACCCTTATTCAGACTTGAGATACAGCAATGAGACAATCATTCAGTTTCACGTTAAACCTTAAAGATCTGTATTCAGTTTTAAGGTACTGCTACAAGGCCCTTGTTCAGTCTTAAGACAGGGTTTTAAGCCACTTCACAGTATAACCAGATTCAATGTAATCCAACAGACAGTAACTTGCATCTTTGTCCTTATTCTTCCTGCTCTATTGGCATGCATTATATATTTCCGGGTTTCACCAAATGGTCAACAGTGAACACAAGTTGTATTGAAAGTACCATGGAGCCTGGGACGAGGAGAGGCAAGTGCGTTGCCTTGTTCCACGGTTCAAGTCAAGTACAGTCAGGGCGCAGGCGGATCCTCTCCTCCAGACCAATAAAAATTGTTTTCACACTCAAAGCGCACGCATGAGTGGCCCAGAGCAGCAGCAAGCGGAGCCCACCCACAGCGATAAAGCAGCCTTGTCTTTAGGCTTCTCCCCACAGCCTTCTGCGCTGTCCTCGCGTTCCAGCTACTGAAGCGAACGTCATCCGGAAACACTCCTTCACCGAATTAAAACATTAAAATACTGTGATGCCGTAAACTGTGGTCTGTATGCGCAACAGTTGGTAGACGGTTCCATGGAACAGACGGGGTATAAGACGCACAGTACAGTGCAGTACGTCTGTTGATTCTTATTTCTTTTCACCTCTTCTGTTTTCCAGTCTGTAATTCATTTGCGAGACTGAGATGCCAAAATTGGCACCGAAGCCTCATACAGAAATCTACAGTATGGTCAGTTTTCTCAATGCTTTTATTTCACAGACCAATCATTATTTTGTAGTATTTCTATCTGAAATTATTCATTTTACATGGATAGTTTATATAACTTTTTTCAACTTTTTTTTCAACCTTTCAAGCTACAGTATCTTGCCATCCAGGCTAATTACTCTCATCCATAATTAAAGATGCAACTCAGCAATTCTGTCAACTCTGATTCTATCTGAAATATCAAGGAATATGTCTATTATGCTACAAGCTGTTGTATTGGTGCAAAGTGTGCCAGACTGTTATTTGTTTACTGTTTAATTACTGTTTGTTTAATTACTGTTATCCATAGTTACAGATTCTATCAGCTCGCATGAGGGTGAGGACTGATTCTGGCTGAAATATCCAAGAATATCTCCACTTTGCTGCAAGCTGTTGTGTTTACTCAAGTATGTCAGACTGTTATTTCTGGCAAGTACTGATGTATTTAATGTATTGTCAGCCTGTTAGCTGGACAACAGTATCTATTTGGCTAACAACCAACTATTTTCATGCTTGCTAATATTATTTACCTCTCTCACCTAGCTCTGTCGGGGTCTTTCAAAGTAATTATCACAAGCAACCATCTCATACAATTGCCTATTAATTATGTCCCCTGTCTTCATTTTCTTTGTGGCTCATTTACGACATCTTCTTTCTCCACAGCAGTGTGATTTCATTCTCAGAATTGTCCTGAATTTCTTTTGAATTTCTGACTGAGTGAAATAATGTCACTTACATCAAGGACATGTTTGAATGGTTTAATCTATAATTTTGGTGAAAAACACAAACAAGGCATATGCTGTGGACTTCAGAGCATATGCCCCTTAAAAACAAAACCACAGGAGATGTCCTTACAATACAGCTTAAAGACCTGTATTTAGTTTTAAGACATGGCTATAAGGCCTTTATTCAGTCTTAAGATATATATGAATGAATATATCTGTAAGAAATGTGTTCCAAATTAAAATACAGTTCTAGGCCCATTATTCAATTTAATTTGATTCAATGTAACCCATCAACCAGTAATTTGCTCCTCTGCATTTATATCCTTGTTCTCACTATATTATTACATTGCATTTATGAGTCACAACTTGAGTGATGTACTGTAGGAATACAATTCAACAACCTGTCAAAAATCTAAACAGAGTGTCATTATTTCTTCTCCAGATTTCCTCATTAGCAAGGAATAGTACTGCTTTTGATTTTGAAACTAGTCTGGATGGGCAGGGGAGTAGTACATCACTCTAGGATAGGAAAAGACAGAACGTTCTGCTGCGCACAATGCAACATTCAGCCTGTGCTTCTAAAGACTTCCAGGCCCTTTGTGAGGTCTTCATGAGATGCAATGACTTCCAAGGAACAGAGCTCAGAGAGAAACTTTTAAAAGGGCCCTAGTGCAGAACATCTCTCAAGACATGAGGTAGTTGCAGAATGACAAAGTAGTGCCAATAGTTATTCATTTCCATTTTTTGCGGTTGAGCAGTTATGATAATAACAATACCATCAGATAGCCACTTAATGTCTACCACCTGAAGACAGGATTGCAGAATTTCTGACTCACTCACCATTATTGTTGAGAACACATTTATAGTAGCAGACAAGTCTTCCTTCAGAAGCTACCTGAATATTTATGTCATAGTGAACTGCCTTAAATACCTGAAAACAATGCCTTCATCCTCAAACCTGGCTATACTCCAGGGTTCCATTGATTTCCATCCATGTCCTTCAAAACAGAAATTATAGGCTTAGATTCAGTTAACATTTGTCCTTTGACAAGTGTTTTGTTTGCAAACACGCTTTGGCAAGTTCATTCTGATAATTGCTGAAGATACCACACTATGTGAATACAATAATAACTTAATCATCAAACTATAAGGACAATTGTTTCTTGAATCCTGGCCACAGTATCCTAAAATATCTGCATTTGTGTATCTTTCCATTCTCTGTACAGTAAATTGCGACTTAAACGGTGGAGTAGTCAGTTTTGATTTATAGCTTAAGCCCGAGTAAGCCCTGTGCCTGTTTACAATTACTGAATTTCTACACTTAAATACAGACTACCACTTTCCCACAAATAAACAGCCTGGTCACAAGATGATATATAACACATTTATTTTCTTCTGACAGTCAAGATGATGGTCAAATTACGCTGTAAAATATCCCTCAGCAAAACTCTTCCAACTTTTTGGTGAAACTGGTGGGATATAACTTTCCATACAATAAATAACACCTTATGTTTGTTCAGGGTTCATTTGGAAAGTTTTGTTTCAGTATCCAAAACTGAGGAACACAGTACCTTCATCTGTTGATTTCTCTGAACAGGAGTGATGAATTGATCACTCTGCATCATCTTTATGGCAACACTGCATTGTGCAATGTCTGTTGCATTAGCCCCAGTGTCTCACCGTCTTTATGCTAGCATGCATAAATACCAAAAAATGCAGACTAATCCCATAAAACGATGACACACAGTCTGACTGAAAAACTGGATTCATCCCAACTCAATTCCTTCTGAAGTAGCAACCAGTTGGGCACAGATTTTAAAAACAGATGTCACATGAATGTCAGATACCGTGCTGACAAGAATGAATCATACCCTCAAATTGGTCTCGGAGCCCCATGCGACCTAACCAGCTTGCTGATTTTGATAGCAGTGTATCCTAGTACCTTGCTAAATCTGTCAGGAGAACTGCATGCACCAACAGCATTCCTCCAAATTGCCATGCCCGTCTACATGCACAGCTCACCGAGCTAAAATTGTCACGCGTATCCAGTCCTGTTTGTATTCTCTGTGATAATCCAAAACGAAAAAAAGGAAGAAAAAAAAGACTGTCACAACCCAGGCCCGTTTCCTGGTAACACCTGGGAGGGACTTTTTGCATAGCTGATTAGACAGGGGAATTGGCAACTCCTAAAACGAATCCACTGCTAAGACATGTTACTTGAATAAAGAGTCTTAAGGTAGAAAAATTGCCTTAGCATAAAATAAATTAAAGATTTTTTGCTACCTGACTGAACTGGCAGTCAAACTCTTGGCTCATTGACAATGAACAAGAAAGAACACCCAGCAACCTGGAGCAATAACAGAGGTGAAAATATATACTTACAGGAGAATCCGCATGGTAACTTCACAAATAATGATAAATAGAACTGATGTGGAACTGGTCTTGAACAAAATACAAACACCCATAAAATTTATGAGGAGATAATGAGAAAAGCTGTGGCACCAAGCCAAGTGGCTTAATAAACAAGTATTCAAAAGACAGCTGGACAGCAATAGTATTAGAAGCATTGTATACTTCCAATTGGCCAGTCTTTGCCTCATGCAAGTGAAAAGATAAACAATATACTGAACCCTGTCACAGGAATGTCACTGACTGAGTTCACTGCCACTGGCTGATTCCATTAAGCCTTTTCAGGATGCAAATTCCCAGTTTTTTTGATAAACGATTATGGGAATCAAAATCAGCATGCTAAAAAATGAAAATTACCCAATTTAAAAATAATGTAATACTATACAATACTTAGTATGTTACAATTTAGAAAAATGTGAAATAAGTAGGTTGAAGGTGAATTTAAGTTTTTTTAAAAAGTTAAGTATAGGAACACTGTATTTCCTTGGTATTCTGGCCTTGGAGAAACAGCAGGATAGTTTCAGTTCAACAGTAGTTTTGCTGTTCTTTTTACCGTAGTGGCAAACCATTGTTACTAGCATTACTTTGTTGGGAAGCCACTTAGTGAATAAAGAATTGAAACAATGGTTTCCAGACCTATTACCTCTAATCACAGCCAAATAGTGTGTGTTGAAATGCTCTGGAAAGTAGATGGGCAGCAGCAGCATTATGAAGCTGGAGAATTTTCAGAAACTGAAAAGCTATGCTCTACATTAAGTTTCATTAGTAAAATAATATTTTTAATGAAAGCATTTGAATGAAAGCATTTTTGCATGCTAACATGTTTGGGAAAATGTGCTGTTCCAGTAATTCAAAAGCTGGCCCATGCATTTTGAAATTCAATTTTGCAATTAGCCAAGTTCTACAGACTATGGTAATGAAAAAAATTGACATTAGGCGTTTCTTTTTTGCCATCATATGATTGTTCATACGTGTGGAATGGCAAACTTATGTTATCTGAATAAAATTTTAATTATGCATAAAAGAAATAATAAATAACTCAAAAGATCTAATAGTATCAAGTTTTTGTTCACTAAAACTAGGGAGGAAAAAACCATTTAACTCAATGTATAAATACCAAGCACCTTCGCCTTGAGCATCGTGTTTTAAAAATGATGGATATCATGCTGATTAGCATGTGTTTTAAAAATGATGGATATCATGCTGATGAGCAGATTCAGATCCCTGCCTGATTCATTCAAGTTCTCACAGGGAGCAGTATCTCCCTAAACCCACACTGTTCCCTGGCCCAAGAGAAGCAGTCTTACTCCCTGCTATAATGTCAAAGGGAAAATATGCAAGGACTTGAATGTACCATTTGGAGGTGGAATCATTTTCAAAAACACATTGTTGCTTGGATACCGACTATCTCCATTCAGCCCTTGGAAGAAAAAAAGAGAGATCCCACATCACTGATTATTTTTTTTTCGTAATGTGTCTTTTCCACTCTATGAAAAAGCATGTGTGTGCACATGTTCTGTTAGGAAGTGGCCGTCTCCTGTCTGAACTTTTCTCAGTAAAGGCATAAGCAGTCAAATGTGAATCCATACTCAGCATCACGATATGCAAAAACAGCAAAACCCTGTCATGCTTTATTTCCGTTTCCTTTCTTTCTTGGCATCTGTTCATCTTTATTCCCACCTAATGTAAATATTTTTAATCACAAAGATCACTTAATTGCAAAGTCCATGGCAATGTATTTTCCCCAAAATGGTCTTGAGGAAAGGCATAAATTCATTAGCGAGACAGACCACCGTTTTCATTCTGTCTGTGAACATGTTTTGGGGAATCCCCGAGTAGATGTTCAGGCACAAATCCCTGTTTCCAAGGAGACCAATGAAAGCCCTTGCCCAGAAATACAGGTGCTATCCTTCAGCTGCCGTCTAATCGGAAGGAGTGGGAAGAATTCAGAGGAAGAATTTCATTCCCGTAAATTTTTTTTTTTAATTATTAAGGCAGAGTTTATGAGTCAGCAGAGAGCAAAGAGGAAGCCCAGCATATATCGGCACCGATTTTGAAACAGGAAGATTTCCAGGTCCTGGTTTTGTATCAACCTTCAGGAATTCACGAGGGAAAGTATAACCGGTTCATTCTTTCACATCACATCTTTTTCATAGAAGGGCATGAACTCACTTATTCAATCAAACATTGTATAGGTATGTCTTCCTCAAATGAACTGCATTGAATGTTTAGTTGAATGTGCTGATAAATTATGTCCATGTGTTGGCTTAAATCCTACACATTGTTTAACTGTATAAAAATGTTGAAAATACAACGTGGCGAATATATTGACCAGTAAAACACATCGCCACAGGTTTGTTGATGTTTCCCCAGCAGGTGAACTTTCTGCCAAGAGTAAATGTGTCATGAACAGGTATTACGTAACCTAAAAGGTGAGAAAAGCACCTTTAATAGTTTGTTTTTCTAAAAACACAAGATAAAGCAGCAGTTTTTTTTCAAGTCCCACTATGCTTCCCAGTTTCTGCTTTTTATAAAATTCTTCAAACACTGTGGATCTTTTTTCCATTACACGAATGTCTGTGCTGTATGTTCATCTTACACAAATCTCATTAAAGCACCCTCAGAAACCTGAAATAGTACATGAATTTGCATGAACAGCCTGTTTTGGTTTAAAAACACACACACACACACACACACACACACACAAGACAGAGTAGTCTGTATGTGCTTAACGGTTGTGTTCAGTTTTGGTCAAACTGGCCCATTTTAAACTTATAGTAAAAGAGGAATGAGAATTTTGAGAGATGTATTTCACAACCTGTGACTCAACCAGTGTAAATTTACTCCTTGTTTTGTGTTTATATTTGTTTTTCATTATCTGCATTTGCTATATGTCTTAACTAAACTATAACTATGTTTTAGGTCTTAACTATGTCTTAACTATAGTACAAAAGGTCTGAGTAAAGATCTTGCTGTGCAAGAACTCTTCATTGGAGCTTGAGATGGAAAGATGTCATTACCTCAAATAGGAAAAGCGCAAAAAATCTAAAATCCCATGTGACATTTTCCGTACCACTGGGAAAAAATTCTCGCATTTCAATCAATATGGGATGCCAATAAGGATTCTTTTTTCTCTTCGTTTTATTTTGTACTTTTTCAGTTATGGTATTTGAAGCTGGTTCCGTTGGTTCCATCAGTGAATAATTGTGTCTCCTTTCCAGAAATTGCGGTCAGAAGGTTCTAAGAGTGCAGACACACATAACAGTGTGTTTCATATTTGAATGCTATGATCTTACCAGGAAAATCTGAAACCCTGCAATCTGGGTCTCATCCTTGTCTTTTTTTATTAGCCGAAATAGTTCCCCAAATTATGTTGACCTCACCAGGGAGAAATATGATAAAGCAGCTGAGACTAGTTTGATAATGTGTGCATATGCTGTTGGTTTTCCTTCGCAGTTGCAATGTTTTTCCACTGAAACTGGCAAAAGCATAATTTTCTTTGTCAAGGCAGAGAGCGAATTACACTTTTCTCTCTAAGTGACGTTACATATGGGTCCCAAAGTTTCGACGTGTGTAAATAACAGGTATATTTGGAACACTGTCAGGGTTCATTCATAAACAGCAAAACTAATTCGTAGTAACAGATGGTTTCAATGTCCGTCATGCAAGTGTGTACATGCCCAACTACCCTTCTTATACATTTTGTACAAGTCATAAATGAGCGATTTCCAGTAAAGGGAAAAAAATTTCAGATAATGAGATATGAGATCACACAAACATTTTTTACCTAACATTTTTCAAAGGATTTGTACCTTGTCTGCAAGGCTTATATAACAGTACTATTTATTACCTTGCAAGAAGAGAACTTGTCTTTAGCGCGACAGTTCTGAAGTGTTCCTCTAAAATCAAATTAGCAGTGCAGAACATTTTTTCGTGGACATTTACAAATTGAAATGTGATATTCTGTGAAATTACATGGGATACCTCTGTGCCCCATCATTTAAGCAATATTGAGTCCCTTTCACAGATCCATGGTGTTATCCACAAAATAACTTTCTTGTACACTAGCTGCTGCCAGTCAAAAGCTGAGGTTTGTAGCATTCATTTATTTTGCTGGTACACTGGGAAAATTTGCCTTTCCTTTGTTCTTTATTCATAATCTCCCTGACTAGGATTACGTAATGGTGTAATCAAGAACAATTACATTTGACTAAATGTTCCACATGCTATTATTTGCTTTGTTAACAGGAGCTTTAAGACTAAGATGTTTTAGGACTTATCCACAGATAGGCAGGGATATTCACTCTGAACTTTACTCCATTAATTATTTTAACTATCCCTTATACGATTTCACATGTTAGCAACGATTACTTGATAACCTCATAAATGACAGTTCATAATGGTTTTCTGAAACTGAGGGAACTGGAATTGAAAAATGTTTTCACAAATCTGATAACCGCTCTTTTGTGGCGATCAGTACATAAACAACAGAATGGTAGCATCAACTGTAATGGAAAATTCTGACAAACTGAGGTCTGGTTTCTTCTATTTCTGGTAGCAATTGTAACTGAAGGGGCCTCGATATGAATAACCAGTATCTGGTATGTCCATCTCACAACATCTGCCACAAATTGAGAAATTGGCTTCCTGGCAGAAAACTCTAAACTAGCTTTGAGTGTTAATTTTGATGTCTCTTTGTCATGTTTATAACAAATAATCAATTTCCCCGCTTCTCTCTTCTCTCTATGCCACAACTAAGGCGCAGAAGAATTATGGGCCCATCGCTGTGGTTGGTCAGACTGTAGTCAGGTGACAACAGCAGAAGTTATAAAACTGTGACATTTTTATAACTTCTGACGGAAAAAATGTAATCCATCTCAATTTTCTCCAACTCACCAACACATGAGCTCAGATTTTTATGAAGTCACATGCGAGAAAGATTATAAACAATTTCATTTTTTTCAGGTATGGACTATTGTAATGCTTTTCTGGCTTGGTGTTTCATAATCTTTCTTGAATGATTCCCAGCTTATTCAGAAAACCAACCCATAGTTATGCAAAAATCTGAATCTACACATAGACATTGGCAGTTTTGGTTTCTTTTGGCTAATTTGCTGTTTGAATGTGGCCTTTCTCTGAGAGCAAACATACTCCTCAAATTTCAAAGGAAAATAAACATCCTTAATGGACCCAGAACACAGAGGCAATTGGCGTGCAATGGACGGAAGCTGTTTCCAAACACTGCAGTTTCATTTAAAGCTAAGGGCTGAATTATGAATGGGGTTAGGGCATAATATGCCACGGAACATCTGTGGAGAAGCTTCCCCCTGTGCTGTCTGCTATTCCAGTATGAAAACAGCTGGCAGGAAATTCACTGGAGATCCTTTACATTGGCACAGCCTCTACTTTTCGATTGTCAGGGACACGATCCAGATCCTCTCAGACTATGTCTCTTTCACAGTGGGACAAAGACCTGCTGGGTCTCTCCTTCCGGCCCAAGGGCAATTCAACAGAGGGTAAATGGACCCTCGCCATATTCTCCTCTACAAAAAGGCCCATCTTTAACATGTAAATACACTGTCACTGCAGATCTTGGATGGTGTTTTCTTTAATTCCGCGTTGCCCAAGCGTGAAAACGGACAAATGTCAGAACTCGGACATTTAACACTTCGCCCCCATTAAAACCGCAGCAGGGACTGTTTTTAAAAGGCAAGAACCAGGTCGCTGCTGTATGTGTAGTGGAGGCTAAACCAGACCACCGACTACCAATGAAATGATTTGTCTTGTTCATTCATGCTGTTTTACGAGTAGATGGTTTCAGGCCTGGATTCAATCAACGTTTATCCTTGACTTGACCTATAAATAAAAGGAAGTGTTCTTTTCATTACTTATTTCATTACCGCAGGTTAGTGAATTCAGGAATCACTACAATTAATTTGCCAAGTTGTGTATGTGAAAAAAACAAAAACAATCACTTGTGAGTAATTTAAGCCCAGATGTTGATTGAATCCAGTTCTCAAGTCAGACTACACCATGTATAAAACAAATCCAACCACACGTGCTGCTAAAAGCTTTAGATTTGAGCACTCTTTCTCTTTATCACAAGGTCCAAGCACAACAACCCATGCAATAACTTTGCTTGCCAAATTAATTTTGCAAGAAGTTCCAGGGCTATGTACAGTGGTAAATGGCCACAGAGTTTAGACATTCATTCCTGCCAGTCTTCATGTTGCCAGAGCTGGTGAGGTGCGGTTCTAAAGCACGTGTGTGGTAGATGGTTTTCCTGGGACATATGTCAGAAAGTAGTGTGAAGACTTTCAAACAACTCTTCCTGTGAGACCTCTTGGAAAGAGCTACAATGGAAGTTAAAATGTTCACCAAGCTATACCTGCACAGCTTGCATGTTTCATAAAAAGAACAGTCAGAAAAGACATGCAATGTCATACAGAAATGTATTTGGGGATTTGAAACAAAAACTTAATGAAGCTAAAATTAATATGTAAATAGATTTATTGATGTATCAATAAATAGATTAATTGGTATGACTATTTGAAGTTTATAATCTGTGTGCGGGTAAATGTAAACCACATGTACTGAATTATAAGATTCTAAATGGTTCTGAAGAGTAGGACAACAGCGTGGCATGGGGTAGAGTCTG
Source organism: Anguilla anguilla (assembly GCF_013347855.1). NCBI lineage: Eukaryota > Metazoa > Chordata > Actinopteri > Anguilliformes > Anguillidae > Anguilla > Anguilla anguilla. Next base: position 24,224,869 of record NC_049201.1, read on the forward strand.
GAGACGGCCTCTGAGAAACTGCGTGGGGACCAGACTTTTTGTGTCCCATGGAAACTGCTAGTCGGAGGGTTCACAGGGCCATCAGCTGCGGATGGCCTGTTTTATTTTACAAGCCGCTGCCGCACGTCCGTGCTGCTACCGTGCAGAGAGTCGCCGTGGCGACGCGTAAGCTGAGCAAATAAAACCGGCGTCGGCTTACTGAGAATAGCCCCTCGGGGCCTGTCAGGTATGACGCCCGGACACAGGGGGCCATTGTTCCAGCACATTTTCTACTCCCAAATAGGCTCTGGACTACAACTGGAAACCATGACATAGGAATTCTTGGGGACTCTGCCTCACAGAAAAGAAGATATAGGTTTAATGTACGTGCATACTCTGTTGATATATAGTATGACATATTTTTTAGTTTTTATTTCCTTATACAAATTCCCAAAAAGGCCATTAAATAACGATTATGGGCGGGTGGAAAACATTTTTTTAATGGTGGATAGCGGTTATGTTACAGGAATGAGTCATGTGGATTATATGTTGTTGGTGAGTTTTAGCACTTTGCCAATGTAGAAAAAACGCAAGATTAAACTTTATACATTTGTTGTGAGTTTAGTTCGGTTATTTAGGCTGTGCCTTTAGTGCGGCATTGTCTACATTCTTCACTAACTGCATTACTTATTGTACATTGCTCTGATATGCCAGTACCACATAGGACATTGCATTTTCTTCATTTCATTCTTGCAACACAAGTTCCACTGTTTCTGATTATGAACAGTAGTCAGGCCAGAGTTTGATGGAATGTTAATAAATCAAATTGGAATGAACAATGGGAAGAAAGAGTAGATCCGGTCAATTAAGAGACACAGAAGACTGAGCTTCTTACAGAGGCCAAAAACCATTCCAATTACACGGAACAAAACATGACGAAACAAATATTAAATTATCTATAAAAAGCCCCCAAACCAAAATACACAGTGACATAAGAATTGCTGTTGTTACCAAATTATGCAGTTGTTTGTGGAGCAACCTGCCTGCCACAATTTAGAATATATAGGAAGTACAATGCATGTATATTACTGAAGCTTACGAAAATAAAACTTTCATTTGGAGAAATAAAGATAGGTGCAAATCTGCCATGGTTTTCAAAATTCTTGATCTGTTTCATATATTCAGCTGTGTAAATCTTTTAACTGCATTTAACTGTATTTAACCATGTCAAGCAGAAAAGCTATTTTTACTAGTTACAGACTCCCACCAACCCACCAGCACAGGCATGCATGCACGCGCCTGCCTCCATCAACAAACATATACACACAGACACACGCATCCACAAACACCTCCCCACTACCCCCACACACCAATTCCGCACCCACGCAACTGCCCAACACACATCCATTCAGCAAGCACATGAACATACATTTAGTCCTGTTACCTTTGTTTACTTGTTAATACTGAAAGCATTGAAAGGAACAGCAGTTCAGAAAATATAACACAATAAAAATGGTTTTATTGTTATTTTAAAATACACATTTTACTAAAATAAATAAAATTTTCCATTTTAAATTGACTCATTGCTATGATGCATTATGAGACAGGCAGGCTAATGACATTTTAAGAGGAATGTCAGAGAACGAGAAAGAGCCAAACCAAGCAGGGAAGAAGATTAAAACATGTAAACATAACTGAGAACCTCAGACCATCCATTTAAAACAAGCAGTGCATCCCAAACACGTGGCATACGGCAGATAACTTCAGAGATTAAAGAGAAGGCTAAAGAGACTGTGACTGTGGCCAAACCATTAAAAGCCCTGGGAACATATTATGAAGGGGCTGTTGTTTGAGCTTGTTCAACAGGCTGAGGAGTCTGCCTGTTCTTGTTTGGTTTCTTCCCTGGCAAAAGCTTGTTTCTTTTCCCCTCATCTGCTGGTTGAAGAGATTCGTTTATGATAAAGGAGACACTTTAAAGACTTTGCGATGTTGAGCCAATTCAGCATCATTAAAGATCCTACAGCAATGAGCCAAAGGTGAACTCAATGAAATACTGGCCTGAGAAACAGGACCTCAAGCGAAATTAAATACATTAAAAAATGTGCTGCCAGTACCATTCAATCACCACCAGGTGCATCATTTCACTGTGTGTTTTGCTCTGTTTATTTTTTTAAACAAGCTTGATCAAATCAGGCAAGTGAAAAATATTTAAAATGGATTGAGGGTGTACTTTTATTAGAAATATTTCTTTCATTATTAAAAAAATATCAAAAGTTCAATTATCTTTAAAAATTTCAGGCTAGATAAGTTTTTGGAAAAATTGCTTCCACATGCTTAATAAAAGAATAGGCATTTTAGAAATGTGTTAAAGAACATTTTCCCACAACTGATTCTCTAAAAACATAAATGCACATTTTGGTGATATCTTCCTGAGACCTGGCAGAAAAGTTACAATATTAAATGTTTTTATATAATATAAGTGTCTAAGATGATAAAATCATGTTGCAGTGAAAATATTATACTGCATATCATCGTATGCCAGAGACTTGGATGTCTGATCTGAAATAATGACCTGGATGGCCTGAATGTACAAGCAGAGAGGATAACGGCCAGCGTTTTCTGAATGAGACGTTATTTTTCACCCCAGATACATATTTCATTTGTACTGAACTATAAAACCACAGGTGCCAAGAGGTAATTGCTCTCAAGTAGCCCTGATGCGTAACTGGGGTACACATGATGCAGGGCTTGAATAATACCTGCATAAATATTCCTTAATAATCTTGGAGGGACCCTGTGATAGAGAGGCTTACTCCCTCAGAGAACTTTTTTTAAATGTTTGCAAACCAATCTTACCATAACATCCTCAACCATAGTGAAACTATCTGTCCATCCAGAAACACACTATGTTGAGAAAGTGAGAATGTGCAGGTCCAGTTCCTACACCGCATGACCATGGGCACCAAGGGAGGTAGCAGAGGTAGCAGAAATATCCCAAAGCTAAGGCCAGGATGTGAATGAACAGTAAACAGCCCCAATTCGAAATAATTCCAAAGGTTGTGGTGCCATGTAGCAATGCAGACCAGGGAACAGCACTCACTTATTCTGAACAATGTGAATGTCAAAAGAAGAGGATCTACGGAACTATGAGCAGTGCTAATTGGAGAACTCACCAAGGAAGTCACAAAAGGTCCCAGAAGAACATCCAGTGAACTGCAGACCTCTCTAGCCTCAGCTAAGTTCAGTGTTCATGACTCCACAAAAGGTTAGACTGGGCAAAACTGGGATTCATGGGTGAGTAGCAGGGCGGAAAACACTGCTAACCAAGAGAAACGCCAATGCGCATCTCACATTAAAAAATAAAAAAACATCTGGATGATCCCCAAGCCTTTGGGGATAATAGTCTATGGACAGATGAGTCAAAAGTGGAGCTTGTTGAACGACACGGGTTCCTTTAGGTCTGGGGTAAAGCAAACGTAGCATTTCGCAGGAAGAACATCGTACCAACAGTCAAACATGGTGGTGGTAGTGCGATAGTGTGGGGATGCTTTGCTGCCTCGGGACCTGGACAACTTGCCATTATTGAAGGAACCATAAATTCTGCTCTGTGCCGTAAAATCTTAAGGAGAATGTCCAGTCACATGTTCATGAGCTGAAGCTGAAGCTGATTCACATAGGTGATATGGGTGTTTGATAACTTTTTTCATTAAATAAATGAAATAATAATTTTAAAATGTGTTTCATGTTTACTCAGATTCCCTTTGTCTAGTATTAAATTTTGTCTAAAGATCTGAAACCATTCGGTGTGACAATATGCAATAATAGAGTAAATCAGGAAGGGGATAAATACTTTTTCATGGCACTCTAATATTAAAGTGGTGGAAATGTTTTGTGCTAAAGTGTCTCTGCATCATGTTGACGATTTTTCTTCATGTGGACATATCAGTACTAAAATCCAGTGACTCACCTCTACGTCCCATGTTTTGGAAGGCTATGATAATATCTTTAGTTGTTTATAGTTGATAATAACAAGACTTAGTAGCATCTGGTGCCCCTTAAGTTTTTTTTTTTTTTTTTTTGAAGTAGATAAAAATTTTAGGATCAGTTGTATTACATTTCCCAAAATACATCAGCACATTTCCAAGAAATCATTTCAATAATACGAAGACACATTGTGTAATATTGTCATATATAAATCAAATTTGTTATTTGAATTTGTATTTATTCTTTTTCTGGGATTTCTGGGAAATGTTTTTTTTTTTTTTGTCTCCATCAACACAGCTGTCTTGCTTACCCTTTTTTGGTGGTTAAATATATCTCAGTTCACATTTTACTGTATATTTATAGTTGATGATTTGTCTTCATTTAATCTCCCTTTAGTCTATCATGTGAATTTCAAGATGTAATATCAGGTATGAAGTGCAATGAGACACAAACAAAGGCTTGGGCCATTCTAACAGAAAAAACTTCCAACATCCTCTTTGTTTAACATTCTAAAGCCTTCGATTCCTTGACCTTTTTAAAACGGGAAGCTACACCACAAGAGAAGTTCATGTTAGATTGAAAAATGTTATCTTATGTTTCAGTCAATCAATATTGTATTTGTTGGTTTATTTAGAATGTTTTTCCCCCTTATTCTCATCAGTCAGTCCATTTGACAGTTGGATTCACTAGGCAGATTTGCTCATGCCCAATCATCCAACAGACGCTGTAATCTTGGCCCACTGAAGCCCTTCCATCCCTTGGTGACTCTGGAGCAAAGTGCGCTTCACACCATGGGGCTGCCAGCTAAATTCAGCACTCGCACACTCTGGACTGTAGTTCAGATTGTGGGGCCCATCTGTGTATTGGAACAGTGCCTTAACAGGATGGGCCGCCCAGCAGCCCATCAATGCTGTCTTCATGTGATGAGCTGTCAACATTCACAATTCATTTCACATTGTAAACATCTGAATTATGATACAGCTTCAAATAAAATTAATTTCCTAGCCGTTATATTATATTTGGTTGGATGATTTGTTTCGACCACACTGTGATGCTTTTTATATACATGGCCGTCAAATGACACCGTAGGGGAAAGTAAGGGCAGAGTAATCGCTCAGTCCTTCCTGGGAATTAGATTTTGGGTTTGGATAAGTGTTTAAACATACGTGCTGGCTAATTGGATTAACATCTTCTGTGTCTGCGCTTGTATCTTCCCTTGAATGCCACTCCCTGGGGGAGGAGGGTTCCGGAAAGCCCTTCTTTGTAAAATATAACTTTTCTTCTTCCAAGGCCTTCCAAAATAGCAATGTTTCAAACATTGGCACTGGTGGCTTGTTCAATACTTAAACCATTTTGGTGGCTTATGAAGAATGCTGGTACTGATCAAAAAATACATTACATTTAGCTTGTTTTGGTAGATTACCTGAGTAGAGTTTCACAACAAGGTGAAATGCTCTAATGGAAAAAGTGACTTTTCTGCTTCCCTTCACATCTCTCTCTGGTGGGCCTTTTGGAATGTAGACTGCAGATGGGGGGTTGAAAGCCTTGAAATGATGTAGTGCTATACACTGTCCAAGAGCAATGTAGCAGAAATGTTTCCCCCTGCCCGCAACCAGCAAGTGAAGGAGACGTCTCTGCAGAGCTACGGTGACATCTAGTGACCAGGTATGCGTAAGTCCATGTTTTTTTAAGGTCTAATTTCATGAACCTATATATTACAGAATACATGTACGGTATGTTTAGAATAAATAAATCAGGCCTGATAGAGTTGAAATTGTGAAAATAATAACAGTTCTTTGATGAGACCTTGGTTGAAACATGTCTGTGCATATCTGAACATCCTAAGCCTTTTGTTATTGTTGCTGCAGTGAATTTGGCGATGCTATCCATCCTCTTGTCAATTTACTGGGAATTATAATGGCAATATTACCATTCCCATCTCCTCATTATAAGTTGTACTATGTTATTACAAAATTACAAAGGGCAATCATGAAATATCATGCCATTCAATGGGCACAGCTGATATAGTCAGCGTTGTTAATTCCCTGGCATTTGGCAAGATGAATTACCATTGGCAGAATACCTAAAAGGTGTAAACACATGGACTAAAGTGGAAAAACATTTAAATGAAAAGGCTCTTAGCTGTAAGAGAGTCTTGTCCTAACTATGTAATGATCCAATGAAATTAAGATGAAGTAAACACATTTTATTGGCCATGGTGTGTGGTAATTTCTTCTCAAAATAGCAGCTGTAGCATATAGTTCTGTTAAGGCTTACAGTCCAAAAATAATACAGCCATGGGATTCCAGCTAAAAAAAGACTTTTTTAAGTGCCATCTCATCTTTTGTCTTTTTATTCATCACACAGAGCACAAAATGTCATTCTGTGAATGTTGATTGTGTGTGTGTGTATGTGAGTTTGTGTGTGCTTGTGTGTGTGTGTATCTGTGACAATTAAGTAAATACATTATTGCCCTAGGGTTTTTTTTCTAATGACTATCATACGAGAACAGGCACTCGTTGATGCTTAGATTATTTGTCGAAGTGTCCCTGAGCAAGACTAACCCCTAATTGCTCCCAACGAGCTGATTGGTACCTTGCATGGCAGCCTTTCACCATTGGTGTGTGAGTGTGTGCGTGTGTGAATGAGTGAATGAGAGGCATCAATTGTAAAGCGCTTTGGATAGAAGCGCTATATAAATGCAGTCCATTTACCATTATTTAGGAAGTTTACCTGGATAATTTGCCACCTAGTGTCAAAACATGGGTATTGTCCTTTCTTTGGGGGAGCTGCAGACATTGTGGGCAGAGCAACTATTTCCACGGCAGTTTAGTTACAGCCAAAATATACCATTCCTCTCAAAAAACATAGACAACTTTGCCCTCAAGTCAAAATCATAGGATCATACATACATTTCTTTGAGGAAGAGAAAATAACATTCTATATGATGGATGCAATATCCTCAATAAACAAAACAAAACAAAAGAACTGGTACACCACTGTCTAAATATAGCTTTGAAAGAGGGCATTTAAACATGACTGTCATTGGAAAAGGTGGAGACTGACAGCTACTTTTGTTTTGACCGTGACTACTTTTCTCTGCATTCAGAAATGCTCAGCTTAAAGTGCCTCTACTGTGCTGTAACCTGTGTCCTTCACTAAAATTAATGTGGTTAACACTTCAAAGCCAGGGGCTCCCTGTGACCTCTGAACTCTAAAACATTTGGGAAGAAAAGCAAGAAAAGAGAATCTGTCTTACATAACTCACTTTCATGTGATCCTATCCAGTCTAATGATATAGGGTCATTCATAGCGAACAGTGTCACAGTCCTTTTTATTGCTGTTATGACCTGAGAAACATGGTCATAAAGGTGAGGGCCTAAAACATGTATCGCTTTTGTGATTTAACAGTATTTGAGCTCCTCAGCAGATGGTACAAGAGTGAACAAAACCACAATCCAAAAAGAATCTCACAGGACAAAGCAAAAAACTCTTTGCCATTGTATCAAAAAAAGAAAAAAAGTTTTTGCTTTGGTCAGCTCTGTTTGAAACATTTTTATTTTTTAAAATATTTTTTAAGATAAACAGTGTCTGCACAGCTTGAATAGAATTATAAAAGCCGTTTAGGAAAGGTAGCCTGGTTTAGCCTACAACCGTTGCAAACGTATCTACGTCAACTTAAAACATATAACTTGAGCTCAGCTTTAGCAAAATGTAGTTGGAGAGCTCAGCTGTTTACAGAGCATTTATAATACATACCAAAGCCTTTATGTTACTCAGCATTGCTAGCACATGGCAACAAGCAATCACTCACAGCAAAAGGCAATTGATTTTGGGTATAAATGGAACATGCAACTGAATTTCCATTCATTTCTGTGGTTGTGGTCTCTAACACACCCCAGATGGAGATAAGCATTCTCTTGAAAGCCAATTGCAGTGGTTTCAGTGGTTATAGTGGTTTTACTTGTGCAGCTGGGGTAGCATTTCAGAAGAAGAAAAGGCAAAGAAAATGGTTTAGAAACATGACAATGTATATCTCACTCTTGAGTTGCATGCACGCACATAACAGATGCCCCGTGCTGGCTTTGCGCAAGGTTCACATTTTGATTGTCCCTGGTCTGGATTGTGCCTTACATGGAATTGCCAGCTTTGGTCAGCTGGCTGGGGATAGACTTATTGTGTTCACTAAGGGGAGAGGGGGCACTCTGAGAATGAAAGGTATGAAAAAGTGCCAAAAACTAAAAAAAGGTACAAATGCTTGTCACGAGGTAGCACCCAATAGGTACATACAAGTGTACCCCTAGCCAGCAATACATAATTCAGCTGTATATTTTGTTGCTAGAAAATTGTATTTACTGTATCCACATAGAACAGTATTATACTTTCAGGGTACATGTGGGAAATGCGTTCCCTAAACAACAAAAATGTACCTCTGCTGTACCTTTATTTCTGAGAGAGTGGTTTCATTCGCACATGGTGCAGGGGGGCAGGGGTGTTGGGTTCATTTTATCTATTTGCTCAAGCAGGGTGTGGCTTTGATGATAGTTACGCTGTTTTTATTTGGTGAGATTGTCTTTGGATAGCGTGAAAGCCTGAAAGCATATGCCTCACGCCAAAACTGTGTGAGTTGGCAACTCTGCCGTACAGCTGTATACATACAATACATAGGAGTGTGAGGCTTCGCTAACCACATAATGGGTATTGCCTCCCTGACCCCATCATTCCCTGACATGTACGGAGAAATCGAAATGATCAGATCTCCATACCAAGCACTAGTTCTGATTCAAACCAGAGTCACTGATAATGTACAATACCTACACCTATTTTGTTCATTGTTTATTTTTGAGACGAGTATAGGGGATGTGAAAAAAGGGGATGCTAAAGGTGGTGATCATCATACAAGAGCTAACCTGGCCATGTTCACATTGGATTCGGATTCTCAGGTGAGCAGTTCTCCTTCTAGTGTCTTTAGTGATAATATGTTTTTACAGCAGTAGCTGAGCTGCTCACACGGTGATTGCTATGTCTGTGGCCCCTTCCTCTAGTGTGAGGAAAAATAAAGAAAACTTCTGGCTGACTGATGGGAAAGAACTGCAATGTAGGGTGAATTGTGATTATACACTACATAGCCAAAAGCATGTGGACACCCGACATCCAACATCTCATCCAAAATCATGGGCATTAATATGGTGTTGGTCCACCCTTTCTTCTGGGAAGTTAAAACTAAATTAAAGTAGACAGCAATTTCCTGCATCACAAGCACACCATTCAAAATATATTCAAAATCCTTAGTAAAGTATCTATAATTCTTATGGAGACAAGTGACGAAAAACACCTACCGTGGTGTTTTCAATTTCATTACCAACTCTACTGAAAAATGGGAGATATTTGGAATGATTTTTATGTAAAGATAGAGCAAGAACAAGAATATGTGCGTCTGTGTGTGCGGGCGTGCATGCTTGTATGTCCTTGAATTTGTGAATGTGTGAGTGTGTGTGTGTGTGTGGTCTTTGCCTTGCCCCTGTCAGTTTGTGATCACAGGTATACATCTGATAGTGAAATGATTGGGAATTTAAAATGTAAGAAAACAATCAGCAACTCTCATTGGAACACAGTGTTTAGTTAATCCGTAGTGTGCGTGGTGTGTTTTCAGTTTCCCACTGCTACAACAAAGCAAAATAAAAATGGGAACACATATTTCAACTATCAAGGGAGTAGCCACTTAGCGTTTCATGGCTGGCAATCAAATGACTCCTATACTGTGTTCATTCTCTGGCCCAGTCTGCACAATACATACTCTACTGAACATCCCTTTCACATCAAAAGCACAAACAATTGCTGTTCCATTGCTAGCAAACACAGTGCATGGGCTTGCCGCGAGGGGGGAAATCACAGGGTCTTCTTCACTGCTTTTTTCCACAGATCTTATTGTGGTTAAGTGAAAAGAACATCTGGAAAGCTCTCCATGGTCACAGACATTCCTATTGAATTCTCCAGACCAACAGAAGAATAATCTGAAGGCCTTTATGATGGCTTTGTGCTGCCACCACATTGCAGTTATCATCTGCCAGGACATTTGTTCACCCTGAGTCGAGCCGGTGTTATCAGTCTTGGTGTATATAGCCACAAGGCCAGACGATTACTTACACTTTACATTGTTCTGGCTGTCCTTAAACCCTCCCAGAAATACCATGTAAGGCATCAGAGTTTACAATAAGAAGATGCATATGATCTTACAAGGGACATTAATTTTGCCTAAGTTTACATTCAACAAACAAGGAAGGACATGAATCCAGACTGATGATGAAGGCATGGGTTGTTTGTCCTGGAAGACTCAGCCGGGGAATTCCGTCACATGACTGCATTGTTTATACGGGATCATGGTGTATCATTTTACCATCTGGGGTCCTTGAACAGAATGTGTGGACTAAAGTAAACGGAGGGTTCAGTCCTGCCATCATTGTCTAGTCGCAACGTCCTCAGACTGGCCTTACGGCGATATCTTTCTGGATAGATTCCTGCATAAATCTCAGGGGAAGCTAGTGACGGACCTTGACAACCCAAAACTAGAGACCTTTGTAAAATACAGAACAAGTTTTTTTATTAATTTGATTTACTTCTGGAAAATAGAATTGTCATTCTCAGTGTAAACAAACACTTGTTACCACCAATGCTGGGTTACATTCCTGCATTATTGACCTAATTGGGGAAAAATGGTATCTTTAGCTTTGTATTTTCTTGAAACCATCTCCTGATAACAGGCAATACCCCATTGAATTGTTTCTTCTGAGTTCTTTGCCTTGCCCCATGGGCATACTGCATCCTAATTTGTGTTTTTGAACATGCAAAATTAGAAAGTTCCTAGCAAAATGTAGTTTGCATGAAGTACCTGAATTGTATACTAACTTCCATAAAATGAAAACCATTCATTGCACACTGTTCCAGTGATTGTGATCACACAATTTTTTGAGACTGTTTCCATGAGAACATGGTCTTGATTTTATTACATTATTTACATTACAGGCACTTAGCAGACACTCTTATCCAGAGCGACTTACACAACTTTTTACATAGCATTTACATTGCATCCATTTATACAGCTGGATATATACTGAAGCAATGCAGGTTAAGTACCTTGCTCAAGGGTACAACGGCAGTGTCCTACCCGGGAATCGAACCTGCGACCTTTCGGTTACAAGCGCAGTTCCTTACCCACTGTGCCACACTCCTCCGTATGCAAGTTAGTTTTTTTCATAAAGCGATGTATAACAGGAGGTTTGAAAGGTCCTGTCCACCACTGTATATTTTTAAAAATGACATATAAAATGTGTAGACAGGACACATATATTTGAGTATGTTTGAGCAGAGCATTGAAGTGCACTTTACATTCACTCTGAACACTCAATAAAATGAAGTATTAAGAGGACCTATACAGGAAATGCTGAATCTGCACATTGCTGTATTGTTTTAAGGCAGAATTCTGATGACATGGGATTTACTACATGTGAGTTCTTTATTTTAATGAGTGGAAAAGAAACCGTGAGCTATATTTGTGCTCTTGGAAGGGAAAGTATTCAGGAAGTCCTGTAGTGAATGGAAAACCCTTCAGCCGTCTGTGGTTTTGCTTCGACCACAATCTGAGAGGTCTCTCGACTTAAAGCTGTAGCTTTAATATCATGTGTTTGAGCCTTGGCTCTGTTATGACCGGTGAGAGACAATCAATTCCATCCTGCCAGGGGTTTAGGCTGGCCATGTTTCCTCCCAGTGACACGTCAGCTGTCACTAGATTCAGTGAGCTTCCAGACCACCCAGTGACTGTATTTTTCAAAGATGACGAGTAACAAATGTAGCTACTTTTTTTGGACTGTCAGAGATATTGTAGCCATTATAATTTTCTGGGTGTTTCATGATAATGGGCCTCACAAATGAGAGGAGAGGAGTAAGTGAAAGCTGTCAGCAGCAGCTGCCACAAGAAAGAGAGAGACACACTGTGTAAGGCAGAGGACCAGACCTGGTGTCAGTCTACAACCTGCTTAGCCCAATGATTAGCACAGGGCCCTTGTGTATCTTTGCTGCATAATGACAAATCGCATTATGAAATGCTGAAAACTTGTAATCAGGCACTGAAAGTACATTCCCAATTCTCTGCTTACTTCACAATTGTATTTGGTTGCTACAAATATGAGCGGAACATATTCACAATTTCCCCAGACAGCACAAATGCCATAGGTGACATAGGGGCGACGTAGGCGCTCTGTTGCTTTTCCATCATCCGTCAGATCGTTGTCACTTCCTCTTCCTTTAATCTATCAATGTCTTCAGTACTATTTGGATTTGGCTACACATAGTATGATTAATTTGTCTGAATGGTATCTAGTTCCATGCCTTCAGCAAAGGAAATACAGTGAGCATTGGGTATATGAGCAAATTACATGATTCAAATATGCAAATAGACAAGTTCTAGGGACAAATCTGAAGCTTGGGAGCTTGTTCCTCTGAGAAGCAGCTGGCAACACTGGTGCTAGCTTTCCTGCAGTACTGTGTGGCTTGTGTAGAATATAATCACTGCCTCACAGGTGAGTACTGTACATCAGAGGAGTGCACATGCTTCAGCTTCAGTGTTATTAATGAGGATGCAGGTAGCATAACGGTAACTTGCTAGACACTTTTGAAAACAAGTTTTAAATATTATATTGGTATTTGATAAATAATTATAAATCCTGGTCTACTAATAATAGCATTATTGCTGAAGGTCGTCATAATGCAAAAGAAATAGAAGAAGTTGAAACAGTGGTGATTTCCTCTGGTCTAAAATGTATTTTAAAATTTTTGGAGAGAAGGTTCCGTGACTTTTCTTGATCATTTCCTTTTACGGAAATATTGTCATGTTCTAGTTTATACTTAGCCTTTGTTTTTATGGTCTGCCACATGGGAACAGCCTGAGCCACCACAAAGGATGCTTGCGAGGTGAATCATTTGAAATCCACACAGGCGACAAGATTTACAATGCTTCCATTAAAGGTCTGAATCAATCATATACTTTCATGAGATGCTAACTCAACTCATTCACATTTTTTAATGCTTCTTTAATAAGCTCATTCTCAAGCAATTTCCACAGCGCTAAATTACATCAGGCGCAGTGGTGCTTTTGATCTTAAAGGATAAGTATGCCATTAAAATGACTGAATGTGCCCTGGCTGCTTTTATTTGATTAATACCGGCTTACGCAGTGTTCAGAGCCGTGTTAATGGGTGAGTAAATGAGCCACTTTGCCACGCAAGAGCTGTGAATGAAGGGCTTGGGTGAAAAGTATCCAAAGCTTCATCGGATCACTATGCAGGGTTAACGTTGAGGCAGGCATAATTATCAGCGAGTGGGGGGGGACCCTGATCTGCCGGCCCAAAGCTCAGCCACGGCCTCAATGCCAAGCTCCAGGCTGTTTGGTATAGCCCATGCGTGTCGGTATGCGGGTTTAACACAGAGCTACATCCTTAGACTGGTCCAAAAGCAAGGGTTGGAGCAAAAGCACTTCGGTGCTTTTTCCCTTGGCAGAAAACTTTTGGGAAGCAAGTTATTTGTAGTTTTAATCTTTTTGATGTGCAGTTGTCAAAGTGCCCCGTAAGTGAGTAAGAACAACAAAACTGCAGAAAAAAAGAGTTAACAGTCTAGACATGCATATGCATGCACATATGTAACCTACACAGACACAACAAATCACACAAAACGCCTGCACATACAGCATGCATGTTCAATCATATTAGAATCCATGTTAACCCATGAAGCAAAAAATGTGTCTGCACAAATCTCTAACCTCACCTTAAACACACACACACACATACACACACACACACAATGTCTGGACTAATACACTTTTCCTGTAATTGAAGGCCTTTCGACCCATGGCCTTATGACACGCTCAGTTAAATTATAAACATTAAACAATTCAGCGATTAATCTTCTGGCCCCTATCACTGTGTGGTTATTACTCAGTGTCAGACTAATAAGTCTTTCTCCCCCATTCCAGCAAGAACAAACAGAAGACTCAGCTTGGAGGGGGCAGGTAGTAGAAACCGCTAGATGACACCTTCAAATTCCCCTGCATCTCTGGTTCTCATTCCTTCCTGAAACAGTAATGGATCTTAAAGATCCTTATATGCATTTCTCCTTGTCCTTCTTCCATGACTCAAGTGCTTAATGGGTTGCTAGGCCCTGACATGTGGAGGGGATGCCTCAAGACGAGCTGAGTCATCATCATGGTGACACCCTTACCCATGGTGGGTCATGCACTGGAGCCGTCTAGACAAGATAGGTAATGTCCTCAGCTCTCCACCCAAACCCCCCAAACCCCCCCCCCCCCCCCCCCCCCCCCCCGCCCGCCCCCACCCCGTTCAGGGTCACAACTCTCTCTCTCTCTCTCTCTCTCTCTCACTCTCTCTCTCTCTCTCTCTCTCACTCTCTCTCTTAGACTCTCTTAAGAGCTGAATTTGTATTAAAAGAGAACTTGAATAGTAGGTGGGAGAGTTGGGGAAAACCACAATTTACAGTACAGTGAGATAAGGTCTGTAAACACAAACAGAACCCTGTATGTAATGTAGCATTCAGGGCGTTTGGAATGTATGACTGTTAGGTCACAAAACAAACAGAAGAAGACCTAACAAAAATTTTGATAACCTAAATTAATCATCTACTGCCTCCTTCAGGCCAGAAGGAATAAACCCTACACTTCAGCTCAAGAGGTCTTTTTACACTTTTTATATGAACTTTAAAGTTCTGTCATTTTAAAAAAACATTTATTTGCTTAACTTTACAATCTCTCATTTCTGGTTAGTCTATTACATGTTACAACAAAACTGGAAGTCACAATTTCATGGGCCGTTCTTTTTTTGACCTCGGGCAAAGAGTGTATACAAACACGTTCAGTATATCTTGGCTGTCAATTTGTTTTTGTTCAATGTGAGATTTCCAAATGCAGCCGATCACGAAATGGAAAAAACAGCTCGCTCTAAGCTTGTAACATGATATCTCCCCATCACTTCTTAAACAGTGGCTCCCGTAACATTTTCCACAGTGACTCTATTCCAGTTTTTTGTTGTTGCATTAAACCTGTGTTTTTTTTTCCTTTCCTTTTCCCGTGAACTTACGGGGCAATGTGGCACACACGGCCCTTCATTGATACGCTCCTCTTCCCCTGGACCGGCCTGCGGTCATGTGCACCTCAGATGTCTGAAGCGAACCATCAAAAGCAAGCTCCACGGGCCGCTAATTTCTGCATAAATGTATACCGCTCACGGTAGAGTCCCGACTCAGCAGAAATGTCGCTGGGAAAGGGATCTGTCTGTTAGTAAAGAATTGGTACCGTGAGCTACACCCACCACCGGGGGTTGATCGCGTCCTGATTGAGACCCATCGGTTCCCCTCCAGATAATTGTTCTCAGAGACATATAAATATGAGCAATGGTGCATGACTGGGTTCCCTACATGGGAATGGACCCCCCTTCAACTAGGTACACATTGAGCGCACTAACCTTCACATTCTGAAGAGCATTTTTAGTTGCTTCTGCCATCTAGTGATGCTAATCTAACTATGTTCCATTGTAAGTAAAAGATGAAAAACGAACTATGTTTGCTGATCAAATTTCCCCACATCAATACCACATCATGTATAATATCCACATGAGACCCAGCAGAGTATTAAGTATTATAATTTTTGTTTTACAGAATACAAGTGTCTTGTTTGTTAGAGTAAAAATTTTTTTAACATATAATTTATTTTGTTTTTTATTGAATGTCCTTGTAGTGTAGGTCTCAGCATGTAAAATATATGATTCCTGAGATTAAGACCAGGGACTCATGTCCCCTACAGTGGGCAGAAATAAAAATGGGGTCTCAGGAAGATGTGTTCAGCCAGCTCATCATCACAATGCCTCTTTACTGTACGTAAAAAATATTCTACTCAGTAATTCAGCTCCTGATAACAGCATACTACACAAGGCTGTTGTGACTTTTTGCCCTTAAACCAAAGTACAGTATGCATAATAACAGGACCAAATAGAGTCAGAGGAAGTAGAACATATGTGATACTACATGTGTATGTAGTTATCAGATATTTAATCATAGGTAAATTACTGTACTATCTACAAAACTTACAAGCCTTTTTCATTTAGCATTTTTTTCCCTCTTTAATGTTTTTTCCATCTGCCAAACAGCCTAGAGCTAGCTACAGGGAAATGCACTGTACCACTGTGGGAATATAACTACTGCTAGCACCATTGGGGTCAGATAAATAATTGAGATAAAGTCACAAATGAAGACATTTAAAAATGAAAGACTGAAACTGGCGGGCTTTCTTAATTTTTTCCATTAGTCACCTCCCACTGGCTCATCGCACGGTTCAGATGTTCGGCGAAGCACGGTGTCACACATGACTGATGTCCTCACCTGTTTCCCATTACAGCCATCGGCCATTGCCGCGAGGAGAGAAAAAAAACCCCGCACGGCAGCTGTCGGTTTGTTCTTGCAGATTTGTACCAGGTGAGGAGAAGGAAAAAAAGGCCTTCCTCCAATGAGGAGGCCTCGATGGGCGAAGGGGGCCTCCTCGAAGCTCGCGCCGTGGTGGCACGATGAAGAGGCCGGATTCTGAGGTTTGGGAATGGGAAGAGACATGGGCATGGTGTTGGCGTAATCTGTCAGAAGGCGGGTGTGATGTAACTGGGCTGCTCCACATGGGGCCAGAATTTACCATGAGACAGAGCAGCTGGTCCAGAGCCTTCCTGGGGGAGATTAACATCAATCTCAACTGCCCAGAGGGTTTCTTTATTCTGCATTTTAGAGAGAGAGACAGTGACAGAAGAAGAGTCACCCGTATCCCTGTTTGTAGGGAGGGAAATGGGTCTTGAAAGGAGGTAATCCCACAGTTCTCCTACTCTCTCTCTCTCTCTCTCTCTCTCTCGCTGTCTCTCTCTGACCCATGTGAAGCTCACCCTCCTCAACCCTCCCCTGTGCTCTCCATCCCTCCAGGAAGGGGGATGCCGCACTGGTGAACGCATGTGTTTATGTCACAATCCCAGCAGGAGCCGAGTCACCCTTTCCCCTCAGTCGCCTTGTAATGCTCCCATCTGCCCCTGCTCTCCAGACCACAGCCAGGAATGACAAAGCACTTCCCAGTTCCCAGACCCCACAGACACCCTCAGACACACATGGCAGCAGGACAGACCATAAACCAGCAACGCTGGACCCGTCAGGAGCGTCTGTCTCCATTTACCCACTGATATGAGCCTAAAACCCGATATCAGCTTGTAAAACCTCAACGTATCAGGTCGTGGTCCATCCCATAAAAACCGGCTCACATTCTGTGGTCATGTTGGTCAAATTGCGTCCAGGCCTGGTCCCTGCTGGAGCGTGCGATCAGGCATTTAAAGGTTGCTCAACAAACAACAAGGCAGGGTTGTGTAAACAAATCCTTGGGTGGGACGGAGGGCTCTAAACTTTTTGCACGGCTTTCCCACAGAGTGCATCGGCATCGCCTGACGGCAGACTCATCGCCACACACTCCACAAGGTCACGATTGGTCATTTGTCAAAAAGGACAGATGCTGACAGATGCTGTGATCTCACAATGAGTCTCTGTGAGCTTAGCCATGGGTTTATGACTACTGCTGGATGTGCGTTCATTTTCCCTTTAATTTGGCTGTTCTGACCATGTAGATTTGCTTCTACGTAGACATCCAAATCCATGAACATAGACTAAACGAGTCCTCATTTTGTATGGATTCTGTCCTCTGCTAACCTCTTTGAGGGGCATGATGTTTATGACATGCTGAATCCTTAACATTGAAATAGATTGCACGTATTTGAACTGGACTGATTTGTTTCATTCTGAAAAATGAGAATGATTAAGAACCTAGGAGATGGCCAGTTAGCGACTTGGAATCAATTAGCAATGATCACACGGCAGTTTCGCAATGCAAGTCCGATAAGCTTGACAAAACTCTAGGGCTTCCAGGAGTTGTAAAACATTTGCTTTTGTCTCAAAATCAACACAATCTATCCTGAATTGTGCCATGTTCCATCCAATCCAAACACTAGGAAAGTGCCACGGTCAGTCACAAGGGTGGGTTTCTGACGTTAATCAAAACTTCTGGTACAGCAACAGCAGCACTTTGTTTACGTCCTCTTTATTCCCATTGGTCTTCTTTTAATGATGACCTTGACATTAAAAATCCATAAACGCCTAGACATTAAGTACTCGGATTTTCTGTTTGACGTTTTAGGAACAGGATGTTACCTAGACTTTGAATACCACTCTACGCGGTCACATCAGGAACCGCAAAGTGGCTGCCCGGCCAAAAAAACAAACATCACCTCCATGAGCAGAAATAGCCCACAGGTAAAGTAGCCCGAATTGCTGTTTATAAACAACAACGTGCGTCTCTAGGAAACCGCAGAAACAATTGGACTCCTAGTTTTATTTGCTTCCATCTAAAATTAGCCTCAGAAATAAAATTCTCTCGCAGTTTTATTGACCTGCGATCAGGCAAACTGCCTGTGTACAGAAGTGCCTGGATTCGGGTTGCGCGCGGAATGGAATATCGATCAATTAAAATGTGAATAAACAAGACAAGGCCGTAAAACACCGGGCCAAAATATGAGCCCTGGGAGCGGTGCCTGTCCAGAGGCAGACCCCTGCCGTGGCAGGAAACCGTTACCGAACAAACAGAAGATCGTTCCATTTTACTGGCAAAATCCCGCCATTTCCACAACCCTTTTGCCCTCTGACGCAAACTACCTTGTAAATTAAGGATATATTTCATCTCTCTATTCTCACATTCTGGGATACAGACCACTGGTGTGTGCTAACAAAGGCATCTTTGATTTTGCTATGGTTCATTTTGTTCTTCCTCACTTAAGAATCGCAACTGTAAACCTACAACAAATTCTGTCAGACAAATAATAAATTATTTGGATGGACGCATAAACTAAGGAGGATATTGTAAGTGGAAATACCGTATTAACCAAAAGGAAAAGGATTACAGAGGAGTCTGAGCTGAAACAGATCTTTTTAAAATGTTTTTCATTCCTCCTCCTGTGGCGTGTCATCATCCGAGTTAAATATGTTTTTTACCCGAACATGCATTTAAAAATAGTAATAAACTTGAATGGTTTTTTTCCCCATTTTTTTTTTTGCCCAATCGCATAGTATGCTGGGATCTGATAGCCATGGCTTAACAGGGTGAGCCATCCGGCAGCACCAGCATGCATTTTAAACGTAAATAGGTTGGGGCTCCTAGGTCTCTTGCGCTGAAACATTTGAATCATTTAGCCTAACTAAAAACATTGAACCATTTGATTCATTTAGCCCTATGTTTACTAAAAACATTAAGAATTAATCTATTCTGAATGTATTTACCATAGCATACCAAATCAGATATTCTACATCATGTCATTCATCTCATGAACAGCAGTATAGCGAATTCTATGATGGCCATGGTTAGTTGGTATACATATTTATGAATGTTTATTTATATGAGGCTGTTGTGTAGTGCTTATGAACTTGTTATAGTGTTTATAAAGACATTAAGTACCGCTTATAAAGTTATGTCATTCTTAGGTAGGACCTTCATAGAAATCCTGTTATTCACAGGATGCAAATAAAAAGGAATTACCGGGTGTGCTTTAAGCCTCCTGTTTTTCACACAGTCAAGCATCCGCAGCTGCAATGACGTAATGTCTGCATTTTCTCCACAAGCTCGAGCTCCTGCTTACCTGAGTCAGCTGTTTCGGCGCTGAGGTAATCGTACAGCGCTGTTTGCTACTGCATTAAAAACGACTCGCTCGCACCCGCCTCCACACGGCACACAGGAGCCTGCGATGCAGCCCCATCTTGTCTCCCACCTGATCCAATCTGGTACTTCTGCCGTTCAGCCATGAGGAGGACTAAGACCGGCTGATCAATTGTAAATGCAACCCACTCATGTAATTCCTGTGCATACTTATCCTATGATAAATAACCATTTGTTTGTCAGAACAAAGTACTGCGCTAGGTTATTTCTGAGGTTATTAAAGGACACGCTGTAGTGTATTGCCTATGCGAGGACATGTGTTCCCTGTAGGTTCATTCCTGCTGTCAAGACTACAATACATGCCAGATTGATGAAATGCAGACAAAGGGCCTTTTGTATGACTAGTAGATACAGTACGCTATGATTGCTGCTAATGCTCAGGACCTTTGTGAGGTTAGGCACTTCTCCAGGCTACGCACGTAACAGGAGTAAGTAAGGTCAGCTGCGCACTTTACAGTAAAAGGGAGCATGTAATTATTTAATATATAATTATCGTTGGGTTGCCTCTGGAATCTATGACTTTACTCAGTGTTAGAGCTCACAAAAGTCAACTCAGCTTGTGAGAAAGCACCTAAAAAGAAAGTCTTTTGGGGACTGATTCTCTCTGTATGTGTAGCTATTGTAGAAGGGTGTGTTGGGAAAGAGAGGACAGAGATGATCTGGGTGGGTTGCGGGAGGGGGGATTAGCATTTTTTGTTTAAGACTTCATGTTTATATCTCTTCATTTTATTAATGGAGATTTTCGACCAAGTGTGCACAACTTTCACTCTTAGAATATGTATCTTGTAATTTTGTGTTTGGGAAAGGGGGTAGTTGAAGAAACGACCTCTCTCAGGGAGAACAATTATGAGGGAGAAAGAGGCCACTGTATGGAACAAATTAGTGAGCTGGGTTCTGTCTGCAGCTCCCCCGGCCCTTTAAAGACCAGAGAGGCCAGGACAGCACCTGTGGACCAAAATCCCCTTAGGATTCGGCTGCGTGGAACTGACCCCCCTAACACCACACCACACACACACACACATACACACACACACACATGCACACAGAATCGGACCTGAAGAATTTACAAAGGGGCAGATACAGATGATATACAGTGGCAGGAGTTACAGTGGCTCTGACTCCATTGACCCCCCTTTCCATCCAGATGGCCCCCTGATGTACAGTTCCCAGTCATTTCTAGTGTGTTTTCAGATGGAAAGCATGCAGCTCCAGAGACTCTACAGACAATGGGTTTGAGGATTAGGAGGTATGAGCCAAAATGGCTGTCCTACCTCACTAAATCCCATTCATTCAGACACAATTACACATCTCTCTATTTTACTATGTCATATACTCTATGTAGGGAGAAAGACAGAAATTCCCATGGAGTGGAAAAGCACCAGTGTTGTCATTTTAGGCTTTTTCAGTCAAACTGAACAAATTCCACATAGCCTGTCAACAGTAATTTCTGCTTCTATCATAAACTGAATAACACATCATTTGTATGGCAATGGCCTAATGGATTTGTTCCTGAGCAGAAAAAGCCATGTCTGGATTTGAGTTAAGTCTCGTTTTGGAGGGTCTTTCAGAGTGTGTAGTGTTAAAGGGATTAGGCCATATGGCCGCGTGACATCATGGTTTTGGCCTTTGTGGCAGACAGATTACATCATTTTGGTGGGGGGATTTTAAATATCATCCTGGCAATCCTATAATCTTGACTTCGTTGCTCATTCTCAGTCTAGCTTACTCTTCACTTTTGTTAAACAACTCAATCCTGGCTGCCCTTCACTACTATGACCAAGGAAATTATTGTTATCTCAGTCTCCGTGTTTGCAGCATACACATCAAAATGGTCCATTCTCAGGCTTTGAAAAGCACGGTGACATTAAACTTATGTCCAATTAAAGGACTTCCCATCCATTTTGTGATTACTAAAAGATTGGAATTGCGAATGGGTATGACAGAAATTAAGAAAACGTGTTTAAACATATCATTCACTGCAACTTTTTCTGATAAACACTAAACCAGGTACCTCACACTTTGAGCTTGGCTGAACGCAAGTCGGGTCTTCACTGTGAACGACTTCTCCCTGCATATACAGGACTGCCAGATGTCTCTTATCATGCTGTGCTGTGAGGGTCATCTACAGTTATTGTGCATTCAGCTGTGCAACCTGACAAGTTCTTTTTCCTCAATGACCACTGCCCATGGTGGATTCTCCATACATCTGTGTTAGGAAAGGAGTGACAATTCCAAATGCTCTCTCGCCTTTGTCTCACAGTGTAACACTAGAAAGACCTGTCACCCAGCACAGTACTTACTGCAATAAATAATCAATTCAATGTCTTGGATTACTCCATAATGACATTAATGCATGCATCTACATTCAAATATTCCTTGTCTCCCCTTCCCATTTCATTTTCATTCAATTTGACACACACACACACACACACACACACAGACAAACAGACAGATGGACAGATAGATAGATGAATCGATAGATCACAGAACTGATTCAAGCCTGCCATCTAGTGGCTGAAAGTGAGAAATCTATAGATACAGTATGTGAACTTGCATGTTTTCCAGTCTTTCAAGGGGGGGGGGGGGGGGGGGGGGTTGGTTGGGTGCAGGGGGCAATTGGAAAAATGACTGCAGCCATGTATTGTGTGAGCGAGTGGTGAGGGTGAATGGTTTGCATATTTAACACTAGTAGGTGCTGGAATTTGCAAGTGTACAGAGACATCTGGTGTGTTTACCTTTAGTGATGCTGAACTGGAGGCCCATCCTTCTTCTCTATAAAAAGCTCTTTCAGATAAACATATTAGCTTTTTCCACAGTGTTGCTTATACCTGCAGGTTCAGGCATGTGATGTCATTACATGTCATTACTGCGATAATCGCACAGTTAACTTTGAGTGCTCAAATCGCTTTGAGTCATTTTAACAATAGTTGTTTTTTTTTTCCTTTCTTTGCTTTGTTTGCTTTCCTTGCTCAGGTTTACAACGAAGTATTTAATGGAAACAATAAATCACATTTTCCTGTGTCAACAATGTGACAGTAACAACATTAGCCTTAGCTGAGGTTTCTTGCCATGACATTGAGCAATGAGCAGTGATTGAATTACACAATGGGGTAATCAGAGGATACGTGGAAGTCCGGCGGCTCAGTATGCAGTTCAGCCACAGGGTCTCAAGCACAATTGTTCTTTATTTCAAAACAATTTTTATATCCAATTTTCCTTTTCTCCCAGTTAAGGATGTCCTGCTATGGGAGATCATAGAGAAGCCTGTACTCTCCTCTGAAGTGCATGCAGCTAGCGGTGTTTTACTTTGTAGTCAACCAGCTAGACCACACAGTTGTCAGACAGCATGTACAAAATCGGCCAGTAGAAGTCGCTAGTGCGTGATGTGATGGGTCCCACTGACTGAGACCCCTCTCTACCTCGTCAACACACTTTGACTGTGGAAAAACATGGGCAAAGTCAGTGTGACGTCACCCGTTGACTCTCCATAGGCTTGTGAAAAGCGTGGGAAGCCTGGAAGTGAAATTGTTGTACAACCAGAGACTGCGCGGTAGAGAAAAGGGGGACCCTTATATGGGCACAATGACTGGTCGTCCGCTAAGCGTGTGAGATACAGAGACTAGGCAGTGAGACAAACCTTGATTCGTCCACAAAACATTAACATTAATTAATTGTAACACAATAACAACAAATTGGCACATGAGGAGATATTTGATAAAGAAAAGACACCTATTTCAACTACATTTTCTTGTGGGAAAGATTTTCTGACTATATTGTTACCATTCAATAGCATTGAAACGGGTGGCTGAAACACCTATACTGGAGCCAACCGCACTGGCGCTATTGAGCAACATCTCTCAACGAGGCCAGGAAGGGAACTTAAAATATGCGGCCCAGTTTTGACTGCTTGGCAACACAGCAGCCCCACAGGTTGGGTCATATTTGGCCACAGCTAAATCGCCATTATGACAATTTATTGTGTCACAGGCTGTTTTGTATCCAAAAGAAAGGGAGGGAGATTTGGTGGTAAAAAAAAGTTCATTAGGGATACTCCACACAATACCCCATAGAGTAGAATAAAATGTTCACACAGTGGACATAAACAAAATGGAGTTTTATCGCATTGATTGCTGAAATTGCATTAGAAATGATCGATGCATTTAATCTTGACCATGACTTTTTTATTTTATTTTATTTTTTACTGTCGTTAATGCCATTTCTCTTTTTGTTGCTCCCCCAACCCCAAACACATAATATGATAACCTGGCCGTAATGTGTGGCCTTTCAGCAAACTGAAAACAGACCCAACTCTAAAATGAATGCAAGCCATCGGTGGCTTTACTGGTCAGCAGTAACAGCTCAAGGAACATGCTAATGGCAGTGGCCAAACGCTTCTTTGAAGGGAACATGTGAAACATTAGTAATGGTGATAACCACAGTAACCACCTGTTCAACTCAAAAACATCCTTCCCTGGTGGGAAAAGGTCAATTCTGTCCCATCACAGTGTACGGTCAGTTATGGTCGGCTAATGTTACAAGTGAGGGCAAAACCTATAACTGTAGGGCCTATCATGCGTTCATAGTGAACATATTTAGAACAGAGCTTCAGAATGACTCAGTTCTAAATCTCTGGTTCTAACCACAGTAAAAGCCACATATTTTGTTTGTTGCTCCCCCAACCCCAAACTCATGTCTTGATAACCTGGCCGTAATGTTTGGCCTTTCAGCAAACCGAAAACAGACCCGGCTCTAAACTGAATGCAGGTCAACGGTGACTTTACTGGTCAGCAGCAACGGCTCGAGGAACGTGTTAATAGCAGTGGCCGAACGATGCTTTGAAGAGAACATGTGGAACATTAGTAATGGTGATAACTACAGTAACCACCTGTTCAACTTCAAAACACCCTTGCCTGGTGGGGAAAGGTCAGTTCTGTCCCACCACTGTGTACACTCAGTCATGGTCAGCTGATGTTATAGGCGAGGGCTGAAATTGCAACTGTAGGGCCTACCCCGCATTCACAGTGAGCATATTTAGAGCAACATAGGGCTTCAGAATGGCTCAGGTTTAAATCTCTAGTTCCCACAACAGTAAAGACCACATATATTGTACAACGTTTACTATATGTATCTCATGATTGTTTTCATACATATTCATCATGAGTTAATGAAATGAAAATGAATATGACGTATGACATTTTTGGGTACTTACCCTTTAAGGACAAGTGGTTATGAGTGCAAGGATGAGTGCTACACCTTTGAACTTGCAAACTTTGGTATACAGCCTCAGCTCGATAACCGCATCACACTGCAATTTAAAGGGTAAATGCATTGTCGTGTACTTTACTAGTTCATGTTGAACCTTATAAATCAGTGGTTCCTAAACTCAGGCCTGGGGGACCACTGTGTATGATGTGTATAAAAATTGATGAAAGAACTTAATGTGTTAATATAGCACATTTAAATATGAAAAGCACAAAGGAAAAATTAACAGTGTGTTAAAATTCTGGGATTGCAATTGTGTTTAGGACGAAAACTAGCATACACAGTTGTCTCCCAGGACCAAGTCTGGGAACCACTGTTATCAATAATTATAAATTATGTTTATATATCATTATGGATAATTACAAGCACAAGGTAATTAGAAATAATTACGTGCTTTCACAACCCTTATAAAAAATCCAGAATAAATCAGTCCGCCACATTGAAAAATACAATTTACAGATGACGTTGATCATTGTTCTGTAATAAATATTGTTGATCTCTTAAATGATTAATCACTGATTTCTAGCACTTAACTGTTTCAGTAATTTCCACTGAATGCATGACCATGACCAAGGAGGTCCTTCCCTTATATAAATGGACTATCAAAAAGCCAAAATAAAGCACATCAAGATATTGTAACGTAGTCACAAAGCATGGCAAACATACAAACTATTGTTGCTTTCATATATTGTAATAGATTTCAGTGCTGTGACAGCTGGGTCATATATTTATCATTAAAATAGCAACACCACATTTATATTTATATTCCTTCACAAATTTTAATGCTTCCCTTTAAACGTGAGCATTTATTTACCTGGAAGGCAATCTTATCCAGAATGACTTCACCATGGCTCAAAACATAGTTCATAGCACAAGGTTAGTAAGGATAAGGGCAAACAAAACATAATGTTGAGAATCAAGCAAAAACAATGAAAGGAACTGTTTCTATTATGTATGTCTCACGAAGATGCATTTGACTGTAAACGGCATCAACCCACGATTGAGTGCATGCGATAAATTGTGTATAGAGGCTTGTATGGTTTGATGTTAATAGTTCCATTATGACTTTCATTCCAAAAACCTTTGGCCGAGATGGAATGGAGTACATAACTTTATGCAGGAGTTAGAGATATTTCGGTGACATGTGGTTGTCTATCTGCAATGCCGGCTGACATTTTGAAAAAAAAAAAGACCTTATCTTTATAGAGCTTGACTGAAATTCAAGTACATTTGGAATGGGAGAGTAAAAACAGGAATGTTCTTTGAACTATAATGACAGCGTGTCCAAGAGGTGAGCGGGACTTTCTGGAAAAAAAAAAAAAAAACTTCCTTAGCCATTATCCTCAGACCTTTGAAGTTGAGCGAGAGCACTCTGTGGTCTCCACCGCTCAGTCTGCTGCACAGGTTAGCTACCACAGAGTTAAAGAGCACGCCTGCTCAAGTTAGATTTACGGAGCTCTTAAGTGCCGTTGCTCGTTCACGGCCATGTTGAGCGAGAATAGTTCATCACGCTGACTTAAAACACATTGAGCCTCAGAGTGATCCTTTTGAAGTGGGTCAAGCAAAATAAAGCAGATTTTCGGTTATTTATCATCTTTGACGAAGCTTGGCCTGTCGTTTATTTTCAAAGGCTCGTAGACGTGCGGGGCTTCAAACTGTTTCGGCTTTTATTGTGCTGTTCTCAACCATTTCATGGGGGTGCCATTCAGGACACGGCCGAACCGAAGTCGCACAGTTTTGACACAGTTTCTCACTTGAGTCAGCTATTAAGGCAGCACATTTAAAAAGCATTACTCAGGCAACCTACTGAGGAAAGCATATACAGACATGATGGCTATATGTTACAACATAGGGTATTTACAATCATATCAATTTCAATTAAAAACACCCCACTTCTGTCACTAATGTATTGCAGCAATTGTACTTCTTCTGTGTAAATCTAAGCAATGTACATAATTTTTTTTTCTAGGCTCAACGCAACATCGTTTTTGAAATGATGCTTCATTCAAGTTTATGCTTTATAAAGATAATTAAAATGTATCATTATTTGAAATAAAATGTACTGGTCTCTTAAGATTGAAATCAGCTAGAACCAGATGCTAGTCAGGACAAAAGCAATTCATATTTTAATTTGTGTACATGTCCTAAAGTTATTATGCTTTTTGCTGCTAATAATAAACATTTCCCATCTAGAATCCCAAAGAAAAATACATGTATCAAAATAATTAAAAAAAGGAAATGTTTGCAAATTACAAAATGACATTAAAAAATTGCATAATTTCTCCCAGTGCATTATCAAGCGACAGCTACAATGAAACATTACCCAGCGCATTAAAAAACATGCCACTTTGATCTGTGACAGGTTAAAATATAAAACTTAGCTCCCGTGTTCCGGTAAACCGCCATGTCCGCACACAGGGTATCGGTGACGCTTTCCGTCAGCGCATGAGGGCGGCGAGGACGACCAGTGCGCACGCGAGGCTGCGGACGTTGTTATGCCGCGGGCCGGAGACAGAGACGCCGCCGGACTTGGGCTTTTCCCCGCAGCTGCCGCAGTCTTTCCCGCAGAACGAGCAGAGTGAGGTGCGGCGCATCATTTCTGAATTGTACACCCTCTCCACTTTCCTCCCTGAGGGACAAACAAATAAACAGGGGGGAACGGGGTTTACTGGGTGAACGGAAGACGGTAGGATATGTTGTGTTTGTTTTGAAAGGGGAATGGCGCAAAAGCTAGGGTATGGTAGCATGATAGCTGCAGCCTATCTGCTTTATTTTCTCATTAGCATGTTTAGCACCCTCTAGTGGCAAGGGTACCGCAAGTTACACTGAAGGGAGCCATTCAGTCACTGAGCGTATGAGTAATCAACACTTCTGCCACTGAGTTGTGGCCATAAAAGGGGAGGGGGAATATATATATATATATATATATATATATATATATATATTTTTTTTTTTTATAGCCCAGAATGAGGAAAAATCATCATTGGTTCGCCCACCATCTCAAAGCTGGTATTCTAAGACCAATGCTTATTCTCAATCTGCTGACTTCACCCCACCAAACAACTATGTCAGATTGTTTAATTTTGAAATCAACTGTATGGTTTTATTTAATGCCCAGTGTCTGCCTTCCACCAGTCCAGTTAACATGAGGATTTGTGGATCTGGACAGGCACTGCACAGTCTTTGTGTCTGGGAAATACCTGCTAATCACTTGCTTCATCCCCAGCTGAGTAAGGGGCTCAGAAAGAGCTACGCAAGAGGTTAGGGATTAGAATGGTGACTGATTTCAATGGTAAGGAAGCTGTGTCAAAGTTTCTGTGCTTTTTGTGGAGTTCCCCCTTCGACTGGAAAACGTATGTTGTGAAACCAAACTGCTTACGCGGCTCATAGTAGTCATAGATGAGGACTGTGCCATCTTGAACATTTGCCACTTTGAAGTCCCTCACCGTTGGGATGTCAATGCACACCTGTGATGTGGTTACCTGCAGATTACAGACAAAAATAAGAGGAGGAGAAAACTGGACTTGTTATCCCTCAGGGAACAAAGCAGTCAATCACATTTAGTGCTTCCAGTCTAATTTACTGTTGAACTTCTGTATCTTTGGTTTGTGCAGCTGTCAGTTGCCAAGAGAAAATTTGACAGATCACACATCCTCAGTTCTACATTCTTATTCAAACTTCACTCAATTATTCAAAATCTTTATTTCAAATTTACTGGGAGAAGGAGAGATTTCACCCAACATTCTCTCATAGAGCAGGTCTCAGAGGAAGGCTTCATTTGAGTCCTGCTTCCACATCTCTGCAGCACATGAATGGAGAAAATCTCTGTATTTAGCCAGCGTGATACATTCCAGCCAACTCACCGAATCCAGATAAAGAACAACTTTACCAGGGGGCGTTTCCACTTTCCTCACGACACCATTAGTTCTGACCCCGCCCTCAACTGGCCGAAGCCCAGTGAGCATGCTCACTTCCATCAGCGCCATGCCCGTCTGAACAATTTGCTGACCCTCCCGCAGTCTGGGGGAGAGGGAACAAGCAATGCTCAAAATGTTCTGCAACCTTCCCTGGAAAGGATGCATTTATTATTATAATTATTATAATTATTATTATTATTATTAGTAGTAGTAGTAGTAGTAGTAGTCTTATTATTATTATTATAGGTTTCTCAGGCAAAATTGGGTGGGGAAGAGCATACACATATGCACACACACAGATAAATATCTATACAAGTAAGTGCAGTGATGGGTCACATCAAAAGCGTTCTCCATGTCTAAGTTTAAAGTAAATTTGACACTATTTGCCAAAAGCTGACAAAGCAACAGGCAGTATCAGTGTGGAAGAGACGGTACCTGTAACGCTCACCTAGTGCAGATGTTCAGGGAGACGTGGTTCAGGTCTGTGTCTGTGACACCAACGTCCAAATCAAACGCCTCGTCACTCATGGTGTTGCTGCGACGCCTGGATAGCGTGCGGGTGTTCAAGTTGTAGAACACGTTCAGCTGTTTACCAGGATACAATGGAAATAACGGTGCATTAAAACAATGGGCAGATACATGAGGTGCCATCACCATTTACCATGATCAATTAATTAAACTAGCTTCTCTCGCCCCAGGTCGAAATGACAAGTCAATTAATCTGCAGTTCTTCACCTGTCTTGTCTTGAATTTAAATCAATGCAAGGACATTAATAATCCTGGTGCATGTGCTTCCAATCACTAATGTCCTTTGTTGATTATATTTTTGCCTGTACAGTTCCATATTGACATTACCTTAAACACTTTTGCTTGTGTAACATCAGTAAGTTGAGCTTTCTTGATTACTGAAACTTAACCAGAGTGAGAACGCTTGCATAATTATAGACAACCAGGCCTGTCATCATTTTTATATATGACCCAATGCATGGGATGCTGTTTACTTAATTAATGAATTACATAGTCTGCACATATTATAGGCTCATATCACAGTTGTACATACTCTGAACTTCACAAATATACAATACCTTATCAGAAAGAAGCAAAAAACCAGTAGCTAGGACAGTAGGGCTATAATCTTAATTTCACTAATAACTCTTATTCACTCATAGCACACAACGCATGCATTCCAACACACTTCCATTTTAAACGCGGTATGAATTGCACAGCTAATGCATTAGTTGTGGCGAGTGACAGCACACATGCTATTTAAGGTAGTTTTATCGCAGCGCCACTCATAAACGAACAGATGTGGGCCCACCTTCCTGGAGGCGCCCTCCAGGTTTTCACCATGTGTGCACAAGCATTTCGCAAATCCGTTTTTCAGTAAAAAAAAAAAAAAAGCAAAAATGGGATAAAAATACCAATTGAATAATCTGAAATACACTAACTGAATGAACGCAACTTCAGAAAGGAGCGCAATAAGCATAGAAACATAAGCTAAATTACAAATACTGTTCTTAATTGCTGAGCGTGGTAAGCCTGGTAAGCGGGGGGCAGAGGGCAAGGGGGTGAGGGCGGGGGGGGCATTAAGGCCATTCAGAATGAAGGAGCATTAATGCAGCAGATGCAGAAAAAAACAGTAAATTATTGAGTGCCCTGTTGTAATATTTAAAGTTTTTGCAGCAGGGGGGTGTTCTTTGAAATGGAGAACATGTCTGTTCTCTGTCCTGTTTTTTAAATATATTTTTGCAGTGCAGCAGAAAATACCTCCCTCTGGACAGCAAGCTGAAAACAAGATGTTTTTTTTTTGGAGTTGGCAAGCAAGAGCAATGCAGTTCTATTACATACAGAGGCAAGACATTCCACCCAAACCTCTCCAGACATGAGTGGGAAAACACACACTGAGAGCAAGCCACAGGTCCCGCTTATTTAAAATGTAGTCTGATGGGGGGAGGGGGGGGGGGGTCTTGCATCAGTCTGAATTTTAAATAAGAGAAGGACTGATATGGTGGGGGGAGGGGGGGTAAATATTGAGACTGGAGCAGGCAGCAGTTGTATGTGGGGAGTTCAGAGCAGGTGGCATGCAGGTCCACTGATTTTATACAAACAGGATGGTCTGAAAGTGGACACCGATGATTAGACAGCACCATTCATCTGACATACAGGTTAGTGGACTTGCGCCCCACCTCTTCTGAGCTGATGCCAGCGATGAGGCTGCAGGTGCCTGCCCAGCGGTGGGCAGTTTTCAACATTTCGGTTAGGTTCAGGCTCAAGTCCTCAATAAACTTTCTGTCTCTGGCTAGGCTGGTCCAAAGTGTTTAAAAGGCATGTTTTAATATTTATTCCACACCTGCTTATGGCTAATAGGCAAACTATTTGTTGTTTACCGTGGCAGTGCAAAATAATCTCAATAAGTTGTTTATTGATGGAAAATGGATCTGGTTTGTAAGGAAAGGCTATTTTACTCTTGGTCGTGGGAATACGAGTGTGACACAGGATGTTCACAGATTAAATATTGGAGTTGGGTGACACATCCATTTCAATCAGGTAAGAGCAAATTTTCAAGTTTACATGAATGGGACCTGGCGTGTGAGTCAGTTGTCATTGCCCTGATAGGGTCTGGAGAATGGTTAAGATGCGTCCAGATTCAATCAGACGTTGACACACTGCCTCCACAGGTCACGCGGCATACGTTGGAAATAGCAAACATCATATGTCCCCTCTCAGGTCATGTTTCTGTTTCTTCATAATAAATATGCTCTCAGAAGAAACGGCTCCAAAAGGTTCTTCTGTGTCTCCATAGAGGAACCCTATCCTGTTTAAATGTTTGTTTTCAGGCAAAATGGTTCAATTTGAGAGCTTTTACTCGTTTCATACTTACCACAGAGGGTTCCATACAGAACTAAAAAGAGTTTCCCAATGGATACAAACCAAAGAACCCTTTTTTCTGAGAGAGTATTATATGACTAAATCAATGTATTATCTGCTGCAGTTATTCTATTTATTTATTTATTTATTTATTTATTAGAATCTTGCCTTGTTAAAGGGTGTGTCCATAATTACTAATCAAATCCAAACTGACAAAATGAAATTGCAGATTGCTTTATCAGGAGAATCCTTTTGTGGTAGCACACACCACAGAAATTTGAGGAATGGGAAAACTTTGCTGGTTACCAGTAACAAGAGAGCTCCTTGTGAATATTTTTGCCACAGGGGAAAATGTGCACAAAATGAAATAGAAAATGAATTTTTCTGGCACAAAATGTTCTGCACAATGACACAGTCATCTCAAATGCCTTAGCCTGCATAATCTGGCTTTATAATTAATGAGACTTTAATAAAACTGCCATTAATACTTAAGGTAAATGACTGAATTGTATGTACAGTAGAAAAGCACACCTTTAGATCTCCACAGTTAACATACTGTGACATAGATTATTTAAACATAGTTAGCGATTAATCCAATCTGCAGTACCTGAAATAGAGCAAATCCTCTTCCCTCTATGGAAACATTTAAGTGCACATCCTTCCCAGCTTCAATCTGCAGAATAGGAAATAGTGTTACTTTCTTGCAAATATGCCAGTACAACATAGATATCACAAAGCTTCAAGATTTATTTGAAGGATAATTTGTTACTAAATAATGCATATTAACCTGAATGAATGAGCATGTGCAACGATAAGCAATGGGTGATATAACATGGTGTGCACTGAAACTCATGATCTAAACAATGTGCTTTCTCCCAGTCAAGTATTACTTTATACCATTGCAGTCTTTGTGTTTATTGTGTCGTATGGAACTGTGCTGGTGGCATAATACTGCTTTTTATTGCATTGCATTGCACCATGTTGTATGTAGAACAGTACTAAATTGTATTCTAGATATTGTAGGTAGTACAGCATTTCATTGTGTTGCTGCCTTATATGTACTATAATATTGCATTGTGTCATGTTGCATTGTATTGTATGTAGTATAGCATTGTATTTTATTGAATAGAGTTGTACATTAGTATTCTACTGCGGTGTATGGTGATATATCATATGTAGTATAGTATAGTATTACCTCTTGGCTCTGCAGCAACAGAGAGTTGGCAGAATTGATATGAAGCCTAGCAACCACTTGAGAGTTCATGGTCTTGACTGTGATCCACAGGTCGATGGCATCTGACCCGCTAAATGCCGCATAATGGGACAAGGCCTGCAGCGCTACGACAGTGTCCTGATAGAGGGGCAGAGAAGTAAAAAAGTTGTAGACAACATTTGCCAAAGGGGAGACCCACATCAATGCCACAACAGATCTACATCCAATGACTATACATTCTGTGTGGCTGATCATTTAAGTTTTTTGACCTTCCACCTCCCCATTCAAGTGTATCCTTGTTCTCCCAATTAATCAAATGAAAAAGCTGAAATAATGAAAAAGCTATGTCAATACATGGTTCCAAATGAAATCCAAATCGTAAGAAACGAATAAAGCATTTCAACTGTTTGTCGATAGTTTAGAATATATTGCGAATGATATGCCGTTCAATGCATTTTTCAATAAGAGCGTCATTTACAGTCCCTCAAGGGCTGATTGTTTGCTGACTTTGTTCAAATCCCCTGGCCTTATTAGTCCATGAAATGCTACATAGAAAAAGCCATATTCACCGCTAATGCGCTTAAATTATTTGAGTCTTCACCTATGATCCAAAAATCACATGCCTCAGACTAAGGGCCTGTTGTCGGCAGGGAAACGGTGATAGACAGTGGGCCCCTGGAAGAGAGCACGCCTATTATTTTGGTTTTGGGGGAAGTGCTAAAGGACCTATTTGGGGCTTCCCAGGTGAGCATTTGGCCAGGGGGCAGGGGGACAGTACCTGCGTGGAGCCATACCCTCCCAGGTGGTTCCTCTGCTGACTCAGCCACTTCATGAGGGAGATGCCCTCCACCACCTTGGCCTGGGTGAAGAGGGACAGGAGCGCGTAGGCGGCCATCTCTATGTTGGCCGACCGCGGCTGCCAGGAAGCCGACAGCCCTGCGCCCGGCATGCTCCAGAACACCACGCCGTCTGAGGAGGAAGCGCCGCTCCGATTAAGACTGTTTGGGGACCGAACAGCTGCCACATAAAACCTTTCAGCGGGGCCTTCAAGAAGTGCCCTCAAAGTAGACGCCTACATATATTTGCGGGACAAAACATACTGTGTGTATATATTCTGCAGACGGGAGCAAGCAGTCAGAGAAGAGACTGAGAATATTTGGACTATTTAAAATGTTAGTGATTTTGTATTTTTGTTTGTCATGAGTTTGTAATAAAAAATTGTGGATCACTGTCCTTTTCATCTCAACTGAAAATCATTGAGTACACATGACTTATTTTACATGCCATCTGGCCTTATTAAATTGGCGTGCCATGTCCTCTGCATCCCACATTCCAGAGCCTCCTCGGAATGGGCTTTAGTGTACGTGGCCCGGATTCTGTTCTGTTGTTATGGAGTCGGAATACTTCTTTTCAAACAGAACAATGAAAAATGTGACTATGTTATTAATAAAAAAAATAAGCTTATTGTTCTTCCTAGCATGTACAGTATCTGATTATTTAGCCTGTATCAAAGCTTCATTATGGCAAGAAATATGACGCTGCGGGTGGAAGGAGAACAATGGGTTCGGAATAGGATCACTTGGGTGGTGTGGTAGTGGGTGGAAGAAAGTAAGAACTACCTCAGAAGTACCTCAGAGAGCAACCTACTTTATATAGCAAAGCTCACAACCAAGTAATTATTACCTCAGTGTACTTCACATAAAGTCAGAGTGCTAACTACTGAGTACATTTTAAACCAGAGTTTCCAAGAGGTACCAAGTAAGAATTAATGTCCTGACAAAGCAAAAGGCCAAATATTATGCGCTTAAATCCCAAAAAATATTTTTCTTAAAACATTAAGTAACATACATATAAAGACAGCATAATATGATGGTAAATAGCATTACTAGCATGGATTATGGATGTAAATTCATATTCATTTTCTGCAGATGTGCATTGTAACAAACTCTGGTAAGTTCCTGTATAGCACTAATGTATAGGATTGCACATGAGAATGGCAGTGCAATTATTACCCTTTATATCTGCTCTGCTCAGAAGCTCATTCAGGGCAGGTTGCGCACTGACGTGTTCGGCCAGAGACAGAGCATAGGCCACCAGGGACAGGCTGTAGTTACTGGAGATCCCACCCGAGAGCTTAGACTCCAGGAAGCTCAGCGCGCTTGTCACCGTGCTGGCGTACAAATCCTGACGGCAAACAATAGCAAAAGACAGCATGAGCAAGTGGGATATCACATTGGTTAGCATGAGATAGGGTTAGACAGCGTGGGGATGAATTATTGTGGGACAGTGCAACGTACGTAATCCAAGAAGATATGACAGGACGTGAGGTAGGTTGTTGTGACGTACCTTGTTGGCCTGGTCCTCCAGCAGGGCCATCAGAGCGTACGCGGTCAGGGATACGGGGCCGTCTAGGCCTCCCTGGAGCTCGGTGTGAATGACCCTCCCAGGCTCCATGAAGGCCCCGTCGGACCCCTGCTGGCCGACCAACCAGGCTGCGGTCTTGGAGAGAACGTCGACGTCGATCATGATGAACGGCCGCGCCTGGAGGAAGCACCGCAGCACAAACGCCGACAGCCTGCCGGAGAAGATGGACGCACGTCAGACCTCGAAATGTAGGGTGAGCCACAGAGAGATAATGCGAAAGAGGTTCAGGTGAGGTTGGTTAAGCAACCAACACAATTCCATACAACACAACGAACACAAACACTGCATTGGAATTATCTATTAAAGTATCAGGTAAGGTGTGATATGATGTGAGATAGAGTGGTACGTAGTGGTGACGTAGGGTGAGGCAGCGAGAGATGAGGTTTGATGCTGCGAAATGAGCATGCCCAGACCCTAAGATTAATTCTGGTTGCTACGGGTACGCACCATGTGCTACCGGAGGCATCACTGTCTCCAAAGGCACTGAAAGAACCGTCCCCCCTCTGGTAGGACAGCTCTCGCTGGTAACCTGAGCGGAGGTACAGGGGCATCATTTAAGATCTGAAGCTTTCATTTCAAAGGGTAAAGAACTACTGAGGCAACGCAACAATGGTAATGTAGAAAGAAATGAAGGAGTATCAGTTGGTAAAGGTGTAATGGTTTCTAGAGGATGATGAGCAGATGACCTTCCATCATGAATTGTATGGCTCTGCTGTAGACGGCCTCCTCCACCTGCCCGGTGACGGTAAGGTACTGCAGGACGTAGATGCTGGGGGCAAAATGGATCATGTTCTGCTCTCCACAGCCATAGGGCATCTGTATGAGAGACTCCAGCCCTGAGAGGGAGGGCCCCAGGATGTTACCTGTTCAAACCGAGAAAAAAAAAAAATGAAAAAGACAAAAACAGAGCTCACCAAATGGTGCACCGCAACACAGAATGGCAAATGCAATGATAATGATATTTTAATGATACTCTATGAATGGTGGAGGAGAGAGGGGAGGGAGGAAGGGAGAACAAGAGACAGAGAGAAAGAGAGTTCCAAAAATTCCAAAAAAAAGCCAAGGTCACAAGAAGACACTGGCTAGAGAGACTGAGAGTACAGACTAGAGTATACAGTAGTCTATACTACTACTTATACTACTAGACTATATAACTTAGTACATGAACTTTGATAGCTGCTGCTCAGTATAGAATAGATTTTGTACAGTGCTACTCTTTGTAATGTCACCAAGAATTAAAGCAAATTTTACAGGCAGAAATGCCTCAGAACCTCCAGTTCCTACTACCCTGGATCCATACGGCTCAAAGCACTGACACTGAAACAGTCAGACCTTGTGCTGTCAAAGATAGTGTTATATTCCGTCCTACTTGTACGAAAAATTTGTGTGCAGTTTGTGTTCAGTTCAACCGCAGGACTGAAAGACAGGCAACTGTTCTTGGCCAGTTTACCATAGAGAAAACACACAATGTTCGCTTCCCATGTCAAATCTGTCCTCTGAAGGCCATCTTGTGTTTTTGTGTCACGG
Source organism: Anguilla anguilla (assembly GCF_013347855.1). Lineage (NCBI taxonomy): Eukaryota > Metazoa > Chordata > Actinopteri > Anguilliformes > Anguillidae > Anguilla > Anguilla anguilla. Next base: position 24,261,881 of record NC_049201.1, read on the forward strand.
TTTACCATGGGTGAACTCCAAACATAAAAATGAAGAGAGTTTTCCCACCCTTCCTCACTACGAACATTGAGGTAAACAGACGAGCCAAGTATTCTGATCAAGGAATGTACTGTAATGCTCTGATGTCCTTCACCGGCCATCGGAGAGTCCCATCATTAGGTCTCATCTGTGTGAGAACCAGATGAACTGCAGACGTACCGACCGCAGTCACTTCTGCCCTTTGGCTGCCCGGCACCACATCTGGGGGAAGGGTGAAGGTGATCTCGCTAGAGTGGTTCTGATTGGACGGGACCAGCTCCAGGAACAGAGACTTGCTGAATGACTTCTCTATTCCCTCCGACTGAACAGAAGCAAAAGCATCTTGCACAATGTTATCAAAATGGCCAGTAAGGCAATACTGTAGGTGAACAACAGAACAATCTTAACTTGTACCGCATAGAATAACCTTACTAAATCTGAATGATGCCTAATTTGCACATCGCTTAGCTGTCACACATCAATCTCCTACCTCCACACCGCTGTATGCTGTATTAGGATATATTTAAATATTTCTATTGGTGCTGTGTGTTTTTTGTGCCACTGATGTGTCTTTTTTAATTGCTGCTGTAAGACAAGTTTCTCTAGAGAAAAAAGTGAACTGAAATGAACTGAACTGAAACAGACACCAAAGTTACATACATCACATTATATTACATTACATTCAATTAGTTGACATTCTTATCGAGAACTAAATAAGAGAGAGCATTAAATAACAGAAGCAGTAACAACAGAAAAATAAGGCTGATTTGTTAATTAATGGGGTCCAAGCAGCACTGTTGAGACTGAGTTGAGATTGTAATTGTGAAACCGAAAAATAAATATTTATATTCATCTTATATTTCCGGGTGTCTTTATTTCTTAATGAATCTCATAATTGTGCATTTCCATCATACCTTGACCAAAACTGTGCTGGTAACTGTGTCAGAGGCAAAGAAGGACATAACTTTCGCTGTCACAGACATCATGCCAAGGACTTTGGGCCTTATGGGAAAAAGAACGGTGGCGTCATTGCGGCTTTGCACGGATACACTCCTCGCCCCGGCGCTCGAAGACGATTGGTTGTCGGCGAAGATGAACTCAAACGATTCGCTCTCCTCCACAATCACGAGAGCCTGCAGGGGTGAAAAGCGAGAGTCACACCAAAGGGTCAGCGCACGCATATCACTTACCTCATGGGATGGGCCACACAGGGGACACAGCAACAATTGCAGAAATTACTGGAAACCACAGTCATAGAACAATTAGAATGGATCATGTAGAATTATGAAATGATGGTTTTTGTGGTCTGCTGTCAAATGTGTCAAGTGGCTGCAAGTCAACTTGAAAACCTGGCTTGTCTTGAATAATGTAGGGTGGAGGCGTGTGGTGGTATAACAGTGAAATATCGTACGTCTCATATAACACATTATATATAGATATCACTATATCAAAGCAAGCACACAGTGGATAAATGTTATTTGCATTGTTCCGATGAAACAAAATATGAAACAATAAAAAATGGTTAACATAACAATAACTGGCAAATTTAATTCATTGTTTCATTTTCACTCAAATTAGTCATTTCAAATGGACTCTTGGATTTCATTATTATAGCAGCATCTACCATCCAGGTTACATCTCTGCAGGTGATTTATCAACCAGAGGTGGCGCTGATGACCAGTGAGGTGGGGGTTATCTTACAAATGGAACCTCCTGTCTCTGTTCCATTCGTACCAGGTTTACTACTCAACAGTCCCATGGACCTGGTTAAATCTGGCTAATGTTCTTACAACCACACCAGAGGAATTTTTTCTTTCATTTTGATGTCCTCTGTCAATTTGTCTCTGCCAGTCACCATTTTGTTTCACCTTGGTCCATCAACTGAGATGTACAGCCACTGCATCTGAGGACCTAATTACTTGCACCGATGTAGACCGGATCAAATTTCTGCTAAGAAGCACATTCAGCCAGGGTGATGCAAACCTTCAAAAAAAGACCTATGCAAAAAAAGGGGCTATAAGAGCTCACCTTCAGCTCCAGCTCCAGGTTGTTGTACACTTGGATCTCCAGGACCAGCTGTTCTCCACGGATGATGAAAGGGGGGAGGTCCAGAGTCATGAAAACGTTCTGGAACACGGTCAGCTGTAGAAAGACTTAAAGTCAGTCCCTTGGATCAGACTGCACCCCCTGCATGAGCCTGCACAGCCCCCTGCTGGACATACTGGAAATTTTGGCTCCAAGTGCTGGGACACAACACAGATTCTTTGTAATGACCAGATGGTCAGCTACTGCTCTCCTAGCACATTCTTGATTTCCTAAAGGAGGTTCTGACACTATATTGAAGTTTATAAAAATATTCATGAGGTGATGAATAACAAGGGACCATTTAATCTGAAACTAATTTTATTTTATCTGGAATAAGACTGAAGTTAAATAAACAGAGCTACTGGGTGGTTCATTTGGTTGAATGGATGAACCCCATGGTCTCAGATCTAGTCCAGACCGCACCATTGCTGACTGTGGCCCGGTGGCCACATAGGGAAACACGCAAATGGTGATTGCGTCACCCAGGGTACTGGTGGTCTCAGTCCGTTTGGGGTCCGCATGTCAACACTCACTAGTGACCCTCACTGATCGACCAGGCACCTGTGAACTGCACACCAAAACACAGGTCCGATAAGGTACAATGCTCATTTTGTACTGTTATTCATAGCCAAGAGCACATAAAGTCCAGTTCACACAGTTAACATCACTCTGACCTAACCTATGCTAAGTCAAACTAGGGGGCAGTACAAGCTACAATATCAGGACGATAATACAAAGTGCAATAAGTGAGGTCAGATTCTACACTCTCCCGAATTGGCAGTGGGACTCACACTTGAACACGACAACATGAATTTAATCGGATATTCCAAATTACGGTGGGAATTGGACATATTCTGCCCTATTTTAGGCACCAAATTTAAATACAAAAAATGAATAAACAAATGCTCTGTATGTGTAAGTGAGGTCACTGTGTAACTGCAGAAAATAAGAAAGCGAGGTTTTGCAGTCAGTTTTTGGTTGACATGATGGTAAACGGTACCTTCACTGGTGTAGACATGAGCCCCAAACCCAGATTGTCTGACACTACAAAGGCACTGGCAAACCAGGAAGTGATGCGATCAGGCACAGTGAAGGGGAGATTTGCAGTCGTTGACGTGCTGTGAAATATGAAACACAATACAAAATTAGCTGTTTATAGTGTATTCGCAATTGAATGAATAAGATTTGCATCTGAGAATACATAAATAGCCCAGGGTTCAACATCACAACTTTTTTCACTCTTTTCCACTCAGGAAAGTTGGTAAGATATCTACTTGGCCAAATTTAATTTATATCTGCCCAAATTTGCCAAAGTTTACCTGTTATGTGAACGGCTTACAGAACACAAAGCTTGTCTTAATAACAGACCGTGGTTTCAGAACCCCTGGCCTGGTTGACTGTTGCCCAGGTGAGATTTCCCCCAGGATTCTATTCCCCAGATGATCCTCCCCTTGGTGATTGCTCTAAGTGTACTTCCTGCGCTTTACCTCACGTTGGTCTCCAGCCATAGCCATGTCTCCGGTGAGTCCCTGCACACCTGAGGCTCCCAGTCCACCCCCTGCTGTGGAAGTTGCATTTCGTCCCCTGCCATGGACATAAAAGGATTAGTACTGCCAAGATCCACCCCACGCGTCATTTAAACATGCCTCTGTCCTGTAGTTACAGGAGTTGCACCTACACCATTCCAGCCAACTAAATGCATTTAAAGTCATGGACATGGACAGTCATACATGTGCCATAATAACAGTCAGAATTGTAGTGAGATTACGTCAGGAAAAAACTAATCTGCCTCTTATCTACTATCTATATGTAGAAACCAGAGCTTGGAGGAATCAGGGCTAATGGCATGCCCTCTTTTTCCATTGTTTTTATCAGGACATAGCAAAGCCTGGCCAGGAGAGTAGCATGGGGCTAAAGCACACATTTTTTACTGCACAATAATACGTTGTCGACATTATTTTAACAGAATTAGTCCTCCTTTTCACTGGATTGTGAGAGAGCTAGCTTGCAAAGTAAAGAAGATCCCCAAAAACGAGTAGCTGACTCAATTCATGTCATGTTGTCACAATAGTAAACTTCCTTGTTTTACTCTCTTTAGCAGAAAATCATTAGCTTGGGAGGGATCCAATGTGACTTCAGGGCCAGGGGTCTCATTTCAGAAACACAATACAAAGCCATGGGGGCTTCCTGGTTTTGAGGTTAAGTTTAATGTTACTGTGCTCTGTCCACAGTTCCTGGTCCTATTCTGTGACCCTGAGGGTGTAGTAGCACACAGTATCACAGATTTGTTTAAAACATGATATGTATATAAGATAATCAAAAAGGTAACTGTATAAGGCATGCATGTGTATTGAAATATGTTTACTGTGTCTGAATAACAATAGTAATTTTAAACTTACGAACTTCAAACTGCTCCCTGGGAGATAACGTGGCGTCTGTTAACACCATGATGTTGCCAGCCTGGAGAATGAAAACTTGTATGATGATGATTTTTACTGCCATGGCAGGTAAAATATATCTGCATGTACAAAATCACTATCAAAATGGCGGTTGCATTCATTCAAAATGTGAAGACACAAAGACCAGTGTGAATGCTTAATTGCTAATTAGGAATGGTAGGCTACATTATGCAGCAAATGACAAACGTGGAAGTATCAACGCTGGGGGCTATTTGGACATGTAAAGTAATACAACTTGGAAAAAGCCATATCAGTGTTTTCAGCGTGACTGTCTGCATGTCAGTGTTACCCTGAAAGTGGAGAAGGGGTCACCACTCATTGCAAACAGAAGATTATTCTCGTCCATATTGTCCTCAGTAAGTCCCCCCAGCACCTGCAATATCCCACACCCACATACAAAAAATGATACTGTTACAGCTTGTCAGAAAGGGTGGAACAAAAGAAGGGGTTACATTTCAACTGGTCAGTCAGGTTTTTGAAGTGCATTCATTCGTTCTGCTTTTAATGAAACTAGACTTTAATTTGTGCAATTTCCAACAGAATATTTCAAACATAAACCGTAGTCACAGAATGGATTGGTAAATAAAAAAGAGTTTAGTTGTGAGGGGTGCAAAAAAAGCCAAATGACTATCAAAGAAAACTTTGTTTTATCAAATGATGATATAACAATAACAGAACCAGGAAAACGAGTAAATATAAAACAACGCCATTCAATGAGTTAAGTCCCCCTGTTTCAAGTCAATGTAAATATTGGGAGAAAGTATGCTTTGACAATTTTAATGATTTGCAAGGTCAATATTTAGTTGCATACCCCTTACATTTGACTCATTGAATGGCATTGTTGTAATTCTTCAATGTCTGTTTGAAAAAACACATGAAATAAATGCAGACATTGCAAATTTAGCAAAATAGTATTTGTTTAGTACAGAGGAAGAACAACTGATTTGACATAACTGTACCAATATTTTTGAGTTTATCTGTAAGTATATAGTTATTTGCCAAGATATATTTACTGCTCTAGGTATAAACCGATGCTACAACAGAATCCATGACCAACATTTTAACATTGTCCTTATCTTTCACTCACAATTGCATGAAAGTCTAAATTAGAAGTTAAGGGTAAAAGACCATTTAACCCAGGTATGTACATGATCATGGTTTTTGTCATTGTTTTTTTTCAGGACAATTCAGATTTTTTATCTGACCAAATGGAGTTTCTCACCGGCTTTTCAGTGAGGTTGTTGCTCAGCTCAGGGCAGTTTGTCATCTTGTCCACCACCCAAATTCCCACCAGACTCCTGGGCTCAGTCACCGTCACCATGAGTGACACTTCCTGCTCTGGCCTCACATTGGCCTGACTCCAGTTCAGAGACACCTGCCAACACAACACATTGACTACATACCCTACATTGATTCATAGGAAATGTTTGTAAAGCATATAGCGCTTTCAGGCTTGAAAAACACCAAATAGACTATCAATAAATTACAATAACAGGAGGATCAACAAGTTACAATTTGTGTAACGTATTGATGAACAACTGATAATCCCAGGGGAATTATGTGAATCTTTCTTTTCAGTGATCATCCAAACCAGGAAACTATCCAGAAGCAATTTTTAATTTATTTTAAGAATTCATATGCAATTACATTGTTCCTCTGAAACTGGTGAACAGGAAAAGACGTTGCATCATTGACAATCTCGCCATCTGAGCGGACGCTGTAGACCACCAGGTGGGCCAGGGGTACCCAGGACTCCTTGGGTGTCAGGGAGAAGGACATGGAGGTCACCGTCCCTGTCTCTACCAAGTGGCCCCTGGACGTTACCTGGAGAGAAACTGAGGTCACCAGCTGATACAGTAAAGCATTTATTTTCAATTTTGAACAGATTTTTCAAGAACACTGTACTCATTGAGCAGTTCTGTACAATTGATGAGGTCATCAGCTATGTACAGTAATATCAATATTAGACCTGGTAGAAAAGGTTATAATGATAAAAATAGACAAAGTCTCATATACTTACCAAATACTGAAACTCTCTTAATGGATAACTGCTATTTGCAGTGAACCAAAGAGGATTCCCAACCTAAAATTATACAAATTTAATGTTGCTTCAATTGTTAGCACACATCAGTTTCATTTAAAGCCACACAATAAATAGTTATCATTTATATGTTATTATAATATGTATATATGTATTATATCAACAAAAAATTCACACAAATATTGATTTGTATCTGACTCACATGTGCAGGAGAGTTAGACCTGTGGATCTGAATGTAGGACATGCTGGGAGAAGAGTAGTCCCTGTAGAGATTCAGGGTCTGAACTGTGCCCTGGAATTGGGCCTAAAAAAGCAAACCAGATCGCAAGAATCACACCAAAACGCCAAACCAGTCCACGACAACCATGCTTAAACACTAAACTTAGACCTCTGTAACTGGGGGGCAAAAGAACAGATCACAATCTTTGGGCATAAAGACAAAAATAAACCATTCCAGACTGCAGTAACTAGATTTAAAAACCAAGGAAGGAACCAAGGCCTGAGAAGGCAGTTATGTGAAGAGATGGTGTCCTGTTCAAGATGTTCAAGATCTTAAATGGAATGTCTCATAGATGCTCTTCATCTGATTGAAATGTAGAATGAATCACAGTGATATTGAGGAGAAAGTATCTCTTCTATTTTGTGCTATTAACTCTATAGCAACACTTGCACGAGTCGAAACTGATAACTCTTCGCCTTTAAATAAAACATAAATATAAGTTGTTCTTTAAAAAAAAATGAGAAATAAAAAATTCTAGCACTCACCAGTATGGTGAGCACTGACACCTGGTCCATAAGTTGAAACTGGAAGTTTACTATCCCATCCTGGGGCACAGGGAGGCTCAGGTGCAGGGAGGAGCTTTCCATATCACCTGACTCTGTCCTACTCAGCTCAGGATATCTTCTCTGAGTCACATTAATGATAACATTGGTCGCCCGATCCATCAGAGTCAATGGATTTTGGTTGTATAATGATACCTTCAGCTGCAAACATAACCATAAGATATCAGTGAGCGTTCAAAAAGCAAAATGAATACTTTGTGGCTCATATCGCCTTGGTTAGTTTGAATTACATTACTGAAACAAGGTGTTCATTGGTTACCATCAAAATCATATCACAATTATAGACACATGCAGTGAAAAACCTATGGATATAGATAAGCAGGGGTGTGTTATTTGGGATTCTCTTGTCTGGTCTTACGCATTCTTTTTGGGAACTGAAGGGGCTAACATAAAAAGAAAAAGATCATAAACAAACATATGTATTCACTGATATTTATTGTAAGTAGGGCCACCAGTGTGTCTCTTCACATTTCGATTGTTATCCTCAAGGGGTACTAGACACTCAAACAGAACATTTTTGAGTGTAATTATGCAGTTCAATTGTGACTTATGAAAATTATTCATTGACCTAATACCGGAAAGTAAAAAGACAGACAGTGAACAATAATGGAACGTGAAACGCACTCGCTACGGAAAGCATGTATTTGTGTGCACAAGAACACAAAGTATCTGCCAAAGTACACTACGCACATTGCAATATAAAAATAAATCACACCATGAAGATATCAATAGACCATTAAAAACAAGCAAACAGTTAATTGAAGACTATGATCAACACCAAGGGGAAATCATGTCACCAGGGTAGAAGACAGCCTTGAGTAGCAGATGGATGTATTCATAAATGTGAAAACTCCAACGGAAGGAATTATAGCCAATCCCAAACTGAATGCGTTTTTAAAAACCTTGCTATAAACAGAGGGGCAATTCAGCTAGACAGCTTTGAACAAAGTATGTGCTGTAGACTGCTACTTTGTATAAAATCAAAATGAAAGAACTGATTGAAACAACTTATCATATATCTGTGGTCAGGGACAAATCAAATGGGAATGACAATTGTGTTTCACATATTGTATTTGTTCTTCAAGAAAAATCCATCACAACAGACTGGAACATCTTCCTTGCCAATACATTGTACCTTACTGCCATGAATTGCCTGTGATGTATTATAACCCTGATCAGCTCAGAAATTAGCAAATTATTTCTGTTGACCAGTTAACAAATATTCAGATTTTTGATACCAAGAAAGTGGACAGACTTGTCATGCCAACCCTCCAAACAGACCCAATTTGTCAATTTCAAATTCTTTTCACAAGAAAATGGCACTGCAGTGACTTCTGCAATACAGCAGAGGCAATCTTTCTTACTCATACCGAAAAGGCTAAATGATATTTGTCTGTTGTAACAAGCTCTGTCAATACAGAAAGATGTGTCTCTTCAAATGGACATGGCATCATGAATGACTATGACAAAATACGTTATCACAAAGTTTAGAACCTTGAATTTTCATTTTAACTGTGTTCAAGGCATTCACCACTTTGCCATAAAATTTTAAAAATATACAGCTCATCTGCTGAAAACTATATTATTATTATTATTATTATTATTATTATTATTATTATTATTAATAATAATAATAATAATAATACTAATAATAATGAACTATTTAAATAAACAGTTAATAAATGTTACATGTCTCTTTTTAATGCATTTCCCACTTCTACAGTAAAAAAATTAAAACCGATTCTTTTTACGATTTAAGAATACTGTTGTGTGCCTAGTCTCCTAATTTTTCGGCTGTTCCCGTTCGGGGTCGCCACAGCGGATCATCCTGATCCGCATATTTGATTTGGCATATGTTTTACGCCGCATGCCCTTCCTGACAAAACCCTTCCATTTATCCGGGCTTGGGACCGGCACTATGAATGCACTGACTTGCGCATCCCCAGTGGCTGGGTTTTGGGGCATTGGCCGGGATACGCACCCGGGCCGCCGGCGTGGCAGGCGGGAGCTCTACCACTGGGCCACCAATGCCCCGCCTAATCTCCTAAATAAATGAACTGAATTGCACAATTTAGTGTTGCTTGTAAACATTGCTGTCAATTATCATTGGTGCTTAATTAGAGGTAATTGCGTTATCATAATAGATGATTGGGATGATGTATTTGGGGTAATCGTGTGACATGTGGCTTGATTAAAAGGCTATCAACCTCTTGTTGGCACAGGACTGAAGTACATGTGAGACAACAAGTGGAGACAGACTGTGGTCCTAATTGATTATTGCTTTGCTACATGGAACTACTGTATAAATCAAGATCATTCAGGCAGTAATGGAATAGTCTAACCACAAAACAGTGCCCTGATTCCACTCCAGGAAGATTGTACGACATTAGTCATAACTGAACAGCCACAGGAGATTATGAATTAATTATGTCATGAGAATTATGTCATAATGTGACCTTTATTGTTTCCTCTTTCGAGGCCTAATCTAATCCAGACAGAAGTTGACTTGTTATGAAGCTGTAAAAAGTTTCCCTACCTGTGCAGTGAAGTTTAGAGAGGGTTTCAACACCTTGGGATGGTTGTAGAAGTTAAGGTGATATTTCTGGTTCACCACGGCCACCACCATTGTTCTGTTGTATTTTAATCCTTTGAGAAGAAAGCATCTCTCATAAATTTTAAATGATGTAATATTACGCTAAACTTGCTGTCTATCTATAATTAAACAGGACATATATCAACAGGTAATAATATTTAATATTAAAATATGTATAAAATTCCAACAACAAAAAAAACAATAAAACGGTAGTCATAGATAAAACTTTCTGATGAGTATCCCCCCACCCTGCATATTAAGAAAGTATTATTTTGATCAGGGCTGTATCTGACCATTTTGGTGCACCTGACCAGACACCGTTAACATACTGAGTCCACTCAAAGCCATAATGCAAGCATGTATTCAACTCTATTGTATTTTAGCTTCCCAAAAATAAGGTCAATGATCTCATCCACTCGCCGGTTTATTTTGCAACAAAACATCTTCACCTGTGTTGATTACACATAGCCTATACATGACTAAATATTTACGCCAACACTCAGGCCATTGTTTCTTCTCATCCGCCTGAATTAAATGGGTTGAACAATTAATAGACACGTTTCAAAAAACATTGATCATGATCATTTAGGGCCTAATGGGACTTGTTGCCAAAGCAGTGGCATTCCTATCGCTTTTACTGCAATTAAAATATCTTCTATTTTAAAAAATATCACACATGATACATATGATGCATTCATAGAAAATGTTCCTTTGCCAATAGGACGAATTGTAGCACTTTTAAGGCCTAGAAGAAAAACCACCATAAGGAAAGTTAGGTTGGAAACTATGACGCGATATCATGACAGCTGCATTTAGTTAATGTTCGCGACATTTCAAGAAATGTCTAAAAATGTCTAAAAAACGAATTGTAAACAATTTGTTGTATTTATATAACGACATGCATATGTATTAAGTTGGACGTTTTCATTTACACCATTTATTATGTGTGTATTTAGGGGACTTACATTTTAATAAATAACAGCAAAATAATTCCCCATCTCTTTGGCGCCCCACCCGTCTGTGGCACTCTAGGAGACCATCTCTGGCGTATGCCAAAAACAGGCCTGACTTTAACCACATTAGCCGCTTTTCCACCGCATGGTACCGGCTCAACTCGACTCGACTCTACTCGAATTTTTTGGTTTTCCATCAGGCAAAGGTTGTGGATAGTGCCTGGTACCTGGTACTTTTTTGGTATCACCTCCGTCGAGGTTCCAAGCGAGCTGAGGCGATACCAAAAGGTGACATGAAAACACTGCAGACCACTGATTGGTCAGAGCAACGCGTTTCATGCGGCATCGCTAATAACGTCCAGCTACATTGACGGGGGTACTATCTGCAGTGGAAATCAAAGTAGCCTACCTGGTACCAAAAGTGAGTTGAGTTGAGCCGGTACCATGCGGTGGAAAAGCGGCTATTGTGACCATCTTTAGTGTTGTGTTTTGTAACCAAGGAGCACCTATGTATCTAATTTATATCACAAAGTTCGTTTTTTTTTTTTTTCTGTGGCAAGATCACTCCTGGTTAAAGTACCTGTAAGGGTCTCCGTAACACAGGCGGTGACATTAACAACGAGCTTATCCATGCTGTCCGTGGACCTCACAGATCCTTCATACATGTTAAATTGGTCTGCAAAGTCATCATCGCTGAAGACAAAATCAGCTGAACCGTTGATCTGGAAAGGTAAGCACAGATTATTTAGTGTGACGCAGTGTCTATTTTATTTTTATTTTTATTTTTAAATCAAGACTCATTTAACTGTACAGTTCCTCTCTCCAATTTTTGACATGTTGTCTGGAAACTCTAAAGCTCATATAAAAGAGGACTGACCTTCTTGGTCTTATTAGCACTAAATGTGCTGCCATATAACTCAAATTCAGCCATCACAGTCAACACTCCCCGTACTGGTTTCCCATATGGGTATCTGGAAAATAAATGTTTTGAATCTTATTAGTTATGAAGTACTGGAGAATTTCACAGTCTTTACTGCAGAATTAATAACTTACAAGCTAACATGTAAAAATGATATGTTTTGAATCTTATTAGTTATGAAGTACTGGAGAATTTCACAGTCTTTACTGCAGAATTAATAACTTACAAGCTAACATGTAAAAATGATATGTTTCATCATCTTACTGTCAACTCGGCCTTACGGCTTTGATGCGGAAATAGAAGTGAAACCCTTTTTTAGCAAATCAGCCTCAAGGGAATCTAAATATATAAATGTATATTTTTTTACGATGGCCAGTTAATAATTATTCATTTTTTCAAACATCAATATATGGGAAAACTACTGCAGGCAAAAATAATAAGTAAATTTGACTTACTGCGCACTGACACTTCCAAACAAGTTATCTTCATAATGAATGACGGTGGGCACCTTCACCAACACTTCAAACTTAGGTTGCTCTGCCACACAACAGAGTAAATGTCAATGGACACCAACAGGTCACAGTTTGTTTAATAAAAATGTTTATATTAATATCAGTTCCTCTCCAATTACGCAGTGTGTCTGCTGTCTGTGCTAACTGTTATTTGTCATGCTCGACATCCAGATCCTTTCAATAATCAATAAGAACTGTACATCACTGCTTCTAGAATTGTCTTTATTTTTATTTATATATCATTTTTATGTATAACATGAAAGCTCCTGAGACATTTCAGGCTCTCTTTATCACCCGTCAATATGAATGTGTATACACAAGAATTTAATAATATAATTAACATGAGTGATTGTGAAGTTCTCACACTTACATGTATATCCTCCCCAAAACTAAACCCACAAAATGAGCAATGTTTATAGCCAGAGGACTAGCAAAGGTGGGTTGAATGCCCTGGTCTCATCAAAGCTAAATTGTCTATGTAACCTGGGATTGAACAGATTACAGAGCTTACAAAAAGGTTCTTGCCTTTCCACTGCTCTTATAACATAGTCTTACCATAGTATTCCACAGTAAAATTCCTCTTGCTGTCCACCCCCTGCAAGAGGACAAACATTAGGATCAGCCATCGAGGTCAGAGATATAGCTAAGAAATGTTGTAGATACCCCCGACCCACATTCAGAAGTCAGTGTCATTGGAATTTCAAATACTGAGTACATATTGAGCCCCAGGTGTGTTCATCTGCTTCAATGGATTACAATACATTTCTGTCACACATTTTACATAACACTTCTGCTAATATTTCTGCATTTCACAAAGAAACAATTCCACAGTAATTATTGCATTGTTAGGATAATACCACACCCAAATCATAAGACACAACAAGTTCAAAAGCATTTCCTTAGTTTGGTCTTTTAACATCAAAGGAAAAATATACAACACATTACATATCACCACATACAATCAAATGAATAGCACAATGGATAACACGACTTTTTAGATTTTTTTTTTTTTTTTTGCATGCTTTTGAAAATGAAGGTTTGGCTTACATTAACTGACACCGATATTGTCCACATGCCAAGGGGAGGGTTTTTGGAGAGCTGGAACTCCTTGGACACCACACCCAGGGTGCCGTCCACAAGCAGCCACTGCTGCACCAAGTTCCCCTTGGGATCCTGACCAGCCGTGGGGAAAAACATTTTTTAAAATAGATACGAGTAGATCTTTGATATTAAACACGAGCTCCGTTTAATATTTCCAGTTTGCCACGGTTTCGTTTTTTACTTTTTGTCTTGCGTGTCCACACTCTTTGTTTGCCCACCTTGATGGTGATGTCTGCGGGGCCTTTGTGTGCCTTGCCGTCTGGGTAAATGGAGATGGCCCGGATTTTCACTGCCTGGCCTGGCTCATAGTGGGATTTGTCAGTCTGGATGATGGTGGAGAAGCTCAGGGCCTTCAGTTGCATGACGGTTGTGTTAGTGAACACCGAGACGTTCCCCACGTAGCCATTAACCACAAGCACATATAGATGAGGGGGGCTTGAAGTATTGTCCAAAATCTAGGGCAGAAAGTAAATTAATCATATTATATTAGTCAGTTTTATATAAAATACATGTGTTAGAAATTAAAAATGCAATCAAGATCAAGAGTAAAATATATGGCAAGGTGCAGGGATAAAGGATTTTAAGGGGAAAGTTCTTTACATAGAGACTCTTTTATTTTCCCTATACGAATTGTGAGATGTTATGCTAAGCCGTGCGCTGTGTGATGAACCCATAAAATCTGTCATTTATTTAGGGAACATGATTTTTATATTATTATCTAACCCTCTGACCAAAGGTTTCATTGGATTTAGAACTGTTTGCATTGTTTAAATGCCCACACATCTCAAAAAAATAAAACTAAAAACTAGAGTATAGACGCGCTTAATCAGTGCTGAGGTATTAACTACAAGCCAGGGAAAACACTGTGACTTTCCAGAGTTATTCAGGACAGGGGATTAGGAAACACCAATCACAAGGGGTCACGTACACCAGCCTGGCAAAAGAAGCACTGATAAGCAATATAGATACATACAACAAATATACAAAGGAACAAGTGCAGAAATATAACAAACCTATAAAGAGCTTGTATACCTTGGTTTAAAAAGCCAGTGTTCTAAAAATACAAGGTTTTCTTTATTTTCTATTTTTTGAGATTAGCTTGCTGTTTGGTGCACCTAATGTATACCATCCTCTGTGATTTGGTTTACTCACATAGTGTCTTTCAGAATTTTTAAGGGGAGACATAGCTCAGGAGGTAAGACCGATTGTCTGGCAGTCGGAGGGTTGCCGGTTCAAACCCCGCCCTGGGCATGTCGAAGTGTCCTTGAGCAAGACACCTAACCCCTAACTGCTCTGGCGAATGAGAGGCATCAATTGTAAAGCGCTTTGGATAAAAGCGCTATATAAATGCAGTCCATTTACCATTTTAAGTGTGGACAGAAGAATTCCCATAAACTAGGTTACCACTGTATTTTTAGTGCTCTTCATACTGAAATTTCTGAGATTAAATTGCCACTCCTCTGTGAGGTCAAAATTGTGGCACTGCTATACTTAGGAAAGTCGCAGAGGTCATTACCCAGACCAACCTGAAAATATTACATTTTTATGCATATAAATAATTTATACAACCCTTCCTAAAGGGAACAATGGCAACAATGTACCAGGGATTTGAACCTGCAATCTCTGCGATACAAAGCCATTTCCCTTGCCAATGTACCCCACTGCCTCCCCAAAACAATCTACTTTGAATTACCCAGAGATCGAACCCCCAGGCCTCAGACATGCAACTCTACTACTAAGCTACATCCCCTTCCTGCTGCTCTTCACAAATGCCTTCATGGCTTTTTCAGAAT
Organism: Anguilla anguilla; assembly: GCF_013347855.1. Taxonomy (NCBI): domain Eukaryota; kingdom Metazoa; phylum Chordata; class Actinopteri; order Anguilliformes; family Anguillidae; genus Anguilla; species Anguilla anguilla. The sequence continues at coordinate 24,277,198 of NC_049201.1, forward strand.
AAGTCAATAATCTATTAAATTTAAAGTCATGCAAAAGGAAAAATGGTTGATAAGATGTAACTACATTTTTACCACATTGTCACTATACTCACAGGTGGGAGTGTCTGTAGTTCAGTCAGACCTTTGAATAAAACAAACAAACTTTATACTTAGTGTTTACTTAACAAACATGACCAAGAACACACACCGTCTATGGTCCCAAAACAACACTGTGATATTTAGATCCAAGTGGATCTTCATCAAGTCAGTTTATGTTAACAAACCATTCTGACTTGATGGGTACATTTGGGTACATTTCAGTGTCACGGACTCCATTATATTCAAATGTGTTCTCAAAGAAACAATACTGACCCACCCACCCCCACCTCCCTCAGCCCCACCCATGTGAGAGATCAACAAATAATACAATGCAGCTGGCATGCCATATGTTATCTGAGCTGCTGAGGCTCTCCCTTGTCTTCTATGGTTACACAGCCATTTTTAGACTTTAGAACAACTGAAATGGAAATTTTGAGTTAAATATGTCACTAATTATACAATCTTTTCATTGTTTTTATTTTAGCGTCTTTTGTAGTGTAAATTGTCTAAACTTTAGTACAATTTTATAGCATTGCACCATAGATGAATGCAAACTTTACAATTAAAATTCATTTACAGCTGTGATTGATGTTAAAGTCCATACACCTGATTTACTGGTCTGAGGACATCGAACCACTGGAATACCATAGAGCGGGAGAGAAAGGTTATGTTTTGCATTCCAAAAACCAAACATAATAAAGGGAGAGAGCAGCTTGCAGAAAATCAGGACAAGATTCATAAATGAGAAAAAAAGTACAAAGCATAAACTAGAGGTCAATATCTGAATATCAGAGGCATGGATGCGGGATAACTTTACAAAATGGTGTTGATCAGTTCATGTATTAGTTCATCTACAAAAATATTTCTCAGTTCACTGGAATGAAGTAAAGACATTTTTTCCACCACATTGAAACAGATAGCACACAGAGAACGTAATCTAAGGACAAGGTGGAGCTTTCACCTCTTTGGAAAGTGCCTTGTGTCTTCACCACACTGGTGTTACCACTGAAAACCTCTGCAGTGACTGTGACAGGGGAATCGGTGAAGACTGTGACTGACAATGACGTAGGAACTCCCTGTTGTAGTTCCCTGGGCACTGCAATTAGATATGAGGGGCTGAAGAGAAAGATGGAGAAACAGAGTGAGGAAGGATGCATTTTTTAGTACAACATCTAAATTAACGTGAAATACTTCATAATTCCGTTCCAAGATAAAAAACAAAGAAAAAAATATCCAAAACATATCAAGCACCAAAATCAATAACAGAAAAAACTGGCTGCTTGCTTCTTTTGTATTGTATTGTATTGACACAACCCTCCACACAACCTAAAAATGTTCTATAGCAAAGATACTGGTACAGACTATTACATACAAACAAAAATGTTGGCGTGGAATTAAAATGACATTACGTTGTAACAGCACTTTAAGAATAATAGCTGCCGATTTTCGTTCTTCAACTTCCTATACGTTTGATAACTTCATTTAGAAAAAGCTATGAAACGGCTGGACAATAGTTAAGGTGGTTTCAAGAATTGTGCAAGCATTTTTATCTATTTATTTATAAGTTAGTTTGTTTGTTTTGCTGCTGTGAGAATCCATCTATCCTAGGACAGACACATGCCACTTCACCGAACATTCCAGTTTGGATACCTATGATGAGCAGCTCATTCTGATGGAAGTCTATGGCTGTTTGGTGATAGTTTTCCTTAAGAATGGTCAGCGAGGAACAGCTGATTTAGGCTTCATGGTGTTTTTCTGGATATTCATTACTTCCTGGTGTCATTGGTTTGTGTTGTTACAATTGTTAATCATGGAGACTTGTATCTGTTACATCCTACTTTGTGCATAGATCGCCTTACCTCTACCTTGCTCTAGCAAGACAATGTGGATTTACCATGAGAAGCTGTTATGAGCTCATTTTATGAGCACTAAAGAAGTCAATTTGTTTGTTTATATGACTTATTGATCAAATGATGTATTATCTGATTGACTGATTTATTGATAAGCCAGAATAAAAACAGCAGTTATGTTACCATTACATTTAAAATTCTTACGTTGTTGATCAGCAATTGGTCAGTGGGAATAATTAATATTTATTTCATATACATTCAAGTTCTATAAATGAGTTGCCCATTACATTACAATCACTTTGTGGACACATTTATCCAGAGTAATTTATAGAAGCAGAGAACATCAGTGTTAGCCTTTGGAACACAAAAATCACCAAGCAGGGAGGGAAGATCTGTTTATAATCAAAATGCAAAGATAGCCAAACAAACCAAAAATGAATATTGTAAACAAAGGTGAATACCACTACACAGCTAACCTATATTTACATCGGCATACTTTGGCATCATGATACTATCCAAAAAGGAAGTCCAAAAATATTAAAACTGTAAGCTTTAATTGTTGCATAAAAATGTTTTGTCTGAATATTTCTTCTTAAATGAGATAATGAAATTTATTGAATTATTTATCATGCTTTGTGATAAACTGTTTTTAAATCCTTCTAGTTAAATCTCAATTGTAAAATAGTAAAAAAAAAAAATAAAAAAAAAAGTCTGTTATGAAACACAAACGAAAAATACATACACGGCAAAAGACAATAAGTTAGCCTACCTGTTCTGAGCACTGCTGGAAAGGAATATCACATAAACACAAATGACCCGAAAGCACTCCATCTCCCAACACTGCGAAGCCACTCTGGTCTGTGGGTTTGAGGGCTTGTTGTGATACTTGCGCATACCTGCTCACCTTTCCCCAAAAAGCCACACCTACTGCCAGCCCCCAGGGAGCAGACTATTTCCTCCATTACATCTTACTGCCACATCACATTCATTTTCATAAATACTTGAATATTTTTTACACAGAATGAGGTGTAACTTCATGAGCTGTGGATTTACCTTGAGGAAATGGAGAAAGTTTCATCCTTGGAATATGTTTACTTTAAGCATTAATGACTAACCGTCTCTACCTCAGGAATCCCGTGTATATAATACCTCAGGAGCCTACATGGGATTTGATCAAACTCTTCTCATTATTCTCCATTATTCTGACAAATAACTATTTAAAAATTCTAGCATGTACATGTAATTTAAAAGTGACACTGAATTTTATACAGAAAATATAAAACTGAAATTATTTTTATTTTAATCCACTACTTTTTAAAATATATTATTTGAAACTTAACTGACTATGCTTGCAGCAGGTGACACATACTGTGCCATATTTAAATGCTATGATTGGATTTCTTTAATGGAACATGTAACCAAAGGTATAATGGTCATAATGAGATGACATCGTTTCAGGCAAATGACTTATTTAGCTCAGCCAATTACATTACAGAATGACAAGAGGAAATAATGCAATGATTGTATTGGTGGCATTTGCCTACAGCATTTGATATGTGGTACATTGAGATATGGGTTATCTTCCACTGTGTCTTCGGTGTCATGGTGTCTGCCTCCGAGGATGGCAACGTAAAGCTGTACAGTGTGTGTGTGTGTGTGCATCTGTTTGTGTGTGTGTGTGCGCGCGCGCGCACGTGTGTTTAGGTGTAGGTGTGTAAACATTTAATTATTCACTCTCTTTAATTATTTGTGTGTTACACCTTCTCCCAGTTTGGCATGTCCAGCTATATTGGTGCTCATTGTTGTAACCTCCTTCAGAGTACAGCCAAGCATGTTCTACGTGATTTCAACCACTGTTACTGTATCATTATTTTCACAGCACCGTCCCCCAGTTAACCAGTTCACCAGTTGTTAATTAACAACTATACATATTAATTAATGAATACAGATTAATAAATAATTAATTTTAATTAATAAATAATTTATTAACTAGTTCATTAATACAGATACTCAGCAAATTGTAAATTCCAATTACCGCCAAGTTACAGCTTGGTGGGGCGGCATGCCCCATAGCTATTACAGCACCGGGAGTTTGCCATTGAATTTTCCTTTAATACGCTCTATGTATAAGAGAGAGGAAAAGGTGGGGCCTTTTTAACTCGAGGGCGGGACAACTCATTCATTTTATCAGTCTGTGAACTGAAACTGTACAGCCAATTGACCGTTAGAAAATCTATGATTTAAACCGCACTTCACCAATCCCTGATTATAAATGGTTGATATATAGAGACAGACCGCAATTAAGTCCCGCCCACACCGGAGGGGAAAACAATTCATCGCTCTCCATTGACTTTGAATTGCGTGAAGGTGCCTACTTGTCACTTTGGCCTGCTAGCAAACAACAGAAAAATGCCTAAAAGCTGGTGTGTGGTGGGATGCACTACCAATTGGGTAAAGAACCCAGAACTAAGTTTTTATAAGCTGTCGAACCGAAAAACCTGTCCTAACATTGGAGTCCAGTGGCGTGTCAGCTAGCAAGCTAGGGTTTCAGCCGATTGTTTTCCCCTCCGGTGGGCGTGGTTTTCAGAGTATGACGCGTTGCGCAATGTCTCTATGTACCTTCCTTGTTGCGACACTCTTTGATCTCGCCGCCACGCGATCACGTGGTCCATGTAGCTCTCGATAGTTCCAAACAAATTCGGCGCGCTCTGTTAACACCTGTTTGAATGGTTTTCAGCGGGACAGACAGCAGCAGTGACTATATTTACAGGAATTTTCGGTAAATATTAACGCATAATGTGCATTGATTACTGTTGTGTTCTATCATTTATATGTCTGATACTTTATTATTATTTACATTTATTTATATTATATTACTTACTTTATATCACTAGGCGGCAATATCGTAAAGCAGAGCTATGGCTACGATACTATGCTACTATGCCAGCTACTGAGGCATATTGTTTTACTTTACATTTAACGTTAGCCTGTTGAAGTAAACTGCACTTGTTAGCCTAAACACTCCGGCGTTCTTTTATTCATCAGCCCACTTTACAATTTACTACGTTAATGACACTTATATTCAATATATAATAGCATTTCTGGGGAGTGGCGGAGAGACAGCATTAATCCGTTTTTCTGTGTTTCATTTTGGAGGGATCGTGGGACGGAGTGAACAGTTACGAAAAATATTAATGCATACATACGGTAAATGTATTCATTTATGTATGCATTAATATTTTTCTCGTGATTCTATGGTCATAATTACTCACATCCTAATGTTATCCATATTCACTTTGTGTGCATGTTTACGTGAATGTGTATGTGACAATAAAATTTGATTCAAAATGATTGATTTGATTTGAATATTTTAGTGGGTTTAGATTTCACCCACCACAGTTTCAGAAATTCCTGTGGGAAACTTGGATTTTAGTATAAATATTTGCTTGCTTAATCATAACATCTAACTTTTATAGATTGATGTCTTACCATGGTTGGCTGTTCAGCATTTGGATGCACCAATCTGTGACGGTCCGGGTAGGGGGGACCCAAACGCAGAGGGAAAAAAAAACACAAACTCAAAAGGGAAAATTAACAGACTTTACTAACACAAGGTGAACAAACAAGGAACAGACAAGGCCACAATGGGCTAAAACACAAACTCAAAAAATAATCTAATGAAACAGAAAACAGGAACTCAAAAACACAGGCGGGGCAGAACACGGGAAGGCAGAGCAGGTACATAAAGGGAACAAGCAGGTACATACAGTTTGCAACATCGGAAACAAACACATAAAAGAAACACCAGAAAATACATACGGGTCAGGAACAAAACACAAACGGGTAACAAACGCAGGCAGGTACAATGGGTCTCAACAAACGCTAGTCGGGAACAAACACAAGGCAGGTACGTGAAAGTCGGGAAACAAACACAAGAAGGCAGGTACGTGAAAGTCGGGAAACAAACACAAGAAGGCAGGTACATGAAAGTCGGGAAACAAACACAAGAAGGCAGGTACATGAAAGTCGGGAAACAAACACAAGAAGGCAGGTACATGAAAGTCGGGAAACAAACACAAGAAGGCAGGTACATGAAAGTCGGGAAACAAACACAAGCAGGCAGGTACATGTATGTCAGGTAACAAACACAAGGAACCAGCACCCGAGTCAAGGGAACAGAGAACTTAAATAGACAGGGGGGTGACAAGACACAGGTGAACTCAAAAAACAATCAAACCAGAAGGAGGGGATAACAAGACACAGGTGGGAACAATGATAGAATAACGAGACAGACAATAATACAATTAACAGGGGGGGAGCAGGACACAAAACAGAAGTGCCGCCATCTGGCGGCCCAACAGGGGAAACACAGACAGGAAAACAGGACCATGACACCAATCGGTCTGAGAAAGGGATCCGGATGTATGGCTTCCCAAAAGATACCGACAGGAGAAGAAAATGGTTGGCCTAAGTCAGCAGAAGTAACCTGACCATCACAAGAAATTACAATAACAGGAAACTGTGTGTGGTAAGTTATGTTTATTCTCCACATTTGGACATTTCACTTGTGGATCAAGGTTCAATGTGTTTTACTGTAATATGTACATGACTACAATGAAATTGTGATTGACAATTATGGGGTAAAGTCTGGAATGTGTGTGGAAATTAAACTCATAAGCCATTCTGCAGGCACATTTTGAGGGAGAGCAATTCACAAGAACAAAAAAAGGCCAACTGAAATTGAAGGCCGATGCTGTTCCAACCATATTTGTGCATCGCCCTGAGCCCAAGAGGAGGAAGGGTCCTGCTGTGAGAACCACCCCAAAACCTCCAGTACATGTTCATGCGGTGGCCAGTGACCACACATATTGTCCCATAATGAACTTTGGTATGAATAATGTGAAGTCATACTTTATATAATATTTCTAATTTCAATGACTAACCTACACACACACCCCTGTAACACTAACAATGCCATGTCATCATTTCAGATATTGAGGGAATTAGTGAGGGAAGAAAGGACAAGGAAGGTGAAGACTCCACCAGCCTCGCCATTGCTCCTACAGAAATGGTAAAGTGCTATATCACATATCTTACAGGGATTAGGCTATATAAGCAGAAATTGTTTCAGTGTCTAACTGTATCTTCAAATATCTTCAACTATTTAAGTGGCATTGGCATTAAGTTTTGGATGCTGCAGATATAACTGACAATTACATACCTTGTTGCTTTTTGGATCCTTGGCTTGCTAGGTTATCAAAGTTAGTCTCCCATGCTTTCACATGTCAGCTCTTCAACAGAAAAATATGTTAAGTAATTAGCTACCTGCAGTTATACTTTCTTTTTACTGTGACCATCCATTTATGCTGCTGATCTTATCACCTGTCATTGATGCACTGCCTAACAAACGATGTGTGTAATGACTGAATTAACCAAGGAACAATCTTGCTAGATACAAACTAGCCATGTAATCTAGTTGAGCTAAGCTACCATTCATTGTAATCAGATGTACTAATACGGTCGAAACTAAGGGTTGGAACTTTAACAATAAATCTAATAACTTAAGATAAACTTTGTATGTCAACGAACACCAATAACTGCAATTAATTTGAGCTAAATGTAGGCCAACTGACATCTGGTTATGTTCGCTAGCGAAGTGTTGTTTACGTTAGCTATCTGCTTTTACTAACGAGCTATTATTTTACGATGAACATTAAGCTGGCTACATAAAATACTGGCTACATAAACTACATACTATTTTCCTTGCATTATATATCAATGTGTATTGATGCTATTTAATGTAGGCTATATTAATGTAATTTAATGTTTATCATGTAATGTGTTATGTACCACGGCATCAGCTAATGGGGATCCTTTAATAAACAAATAAACACAAAATACCACTATTGAATAAATTGATGAGAGGTTCGCTAATGCGTTAAAATGTAAAAAAATGCAGTCATTTCATCAACGTATCAGCGAGCGTGCCTCGGAAACACTGAAAATGAATGGGGTTCAACGTTGGAACTGTTTGGAACTATTTGGTCGCCCCACGACACGCGTTACTTCCGCATTCTCCGATTACAACAGAAGTCTATGGGGGTGTCGCAACTCTCCCTTTCAGCGGGTCTGGCTCCGATCGATGGCTCCGACACTTGTTCGCAATGTTGTAGAGTCTGACGGCGTAAAATAACTTTGGTTACAGTTACAAAGTTGCTTCTGAAAATGGTTAAAAGGTGTTGTTGGGGAACATGCAAAACAGACTCACGCTATCCTGAACGTCTGGAGGGGGGTGTTATTTTTATTCAGTTTCCCAAGCCGAGAACAAACTTGGAAAAGTGTCTGCTGTGGATAAAACTTTGTGGACGACCACACTCGCAGCTTAATGTCAATACCATAAGCAGACACACATATATTTGTTCGAAGGTAAGTTGCGAATGTTACATTATGCCTATTAATAACATCAGATAACACATTGTAAGCTGGAGTTAGCCTAGTGATTAGGCTGAATAAAATCAAAGTTTATATGTGAAATGCAAATTTAATACAGCGGATAAGCAGCTGTTAGCTGGCAATGAAACGCTTAACGTTAGCCTGAGAGCGTCCTTGCGTATGCGAAGGGGAGACACCTGGTTATATAAGAAATAATACAATAAGAAAAGGTACATAAGAATGGAAGTAAATACAGCTGCCAGAATAGGTAGCTAGACATAGCACAAGATTTCACTATGTAGGTTCGATCTCCCATAACAACGGTGTAGCGTAAATGGGGCACAGGCTTACAGGTAGCGAAAGTTACTAACTCCAGAATGAAACGTGATGACATCAGTGAGCGGTTCTTTTTTTTTTTTTTTTTTTTTAAATCTTTTTTTAAAAAAACCTTGGTGGTTAATGGCAGATAATCTTTTCCAGCACTTTGTCAATGAAAGACCGAACGATACCTTTCCCAACCCCGGGGACGCAAGGAATAAGATTGCCACACCATGCAGACCTTCTTCGAGAAGACGGTATGCTTGAAGCTTAAACCTCTATTTTTCATTGACCAAGTGCATTGGGATAAATGTAACATTTTGACAGCCTAGTAGAGTGCCTCTCAAGTGATGGACATATTAAGATTCACAGCATATAAGGGATACGTTTAAGGGTTGAAAATAAACGATTTGGCTTTGATGTGCGAGTTGCCCTTAAAATTAATCAACTGTGGTCTGTGGTGCCCTTCAGGTGAAAATACTATATTCACTAGCATACCATAAAAAGCCTTTATTTTTGTGAATAGGCATTTAACTGTACCACTCACGGATATCACAGTGGATGGGATCAAGCAACTCAAAGAGGAACACAGAGATCACCAAGAAACAAAAAGATCAATTAAAAAGGGTAATTTTATCACTCTCATCTTACTTGTTTTACACATTGCTTATTACACAAAAAGTAACACCTAAGCTGTAAGGTGGACATGAAGCTGCTCTATTATTTCATTTATAAACTATATCTTTGGACACTTTCAACATAGAAATCTTTTTTGTGCATAGAATAAAATCACAACCTCTCCTCAATTTCTTAGCTGTATTTCTTGCAACTGTCGTGCCTATTTTACTTGTACTACAGGCTAAAGGTGTTGGGCTACCTGTGGTTTTAAAAGAAAACTCAAGGTAGATAAGATTTCACTGAATTTAAATACTCCTCCACCTACCTCCCACCCCTCCATCTCTCACTTTGTTAAATGCCTGTATAGACTTCCAATAATTTGTTTATTTGTAATTAATGCCAAAGGAGATTGTGGCCAAATACTTTTGGCCTGTACTGTAGACACCTCCCAGGGAATTGGCTGAGATGCATTTCACTGGCCAAATTCAATTGCTGCTCCATACCTATGAGTGGGCAAATGACATGGGTTTTAAATGCAGGCATTTGTCAATTCATTGGAAAAATCAATTTTCTTTATCCAAGCAATACACAAAGGTGTATAGTACTTAGGCTTATAATAGTTAATTATTCAACGTGTTACATTCTTTGTTTGCACAGATTAACTTTTCTGGTCCTACACTGATTGCACAGATACTGCTGACACATTCCTCCTTTTGACCACCTGGGAAAATTTGGATGTTATGACCCTTCCTTCTTGCCTACTTGCCACAGTTCTCACTTGGCTTGGTCTCTTGTCTGCTTCTCTATTTCCCTGGCCTCTTCTCGGGAGAATGTGGGTTTCATGGAGAAGGGATGCATTTCTGATGTCAAAGGAAGCTAAAAACAGTCATTATTAATGATTGTCATAATTATGATATACAATTTGATGTTGTCTGGTTTACAGAGGTCCTCACCAAGGATGAGCATCAGGAGGAGCCGGCACTCTCAAGTGTTGCAGATGCTCTAGAGGACGTCAGAGCTGTGGTAGCACAGCAGCAGGAAGAAATCCAAGCTCTTCGAAAGCAACTGCAAGAGCAGCAACACCAGCAACAACAACAACAGCAGCAGCAGCAACAGCAGCTGCAACAGCAACTGCAACAACAGCCACTAATAATGATCCTCCTAGTGTAAGCATTGTATTTAGTCCCTGGATTTATTACATGTATTACACATTTGGCCAGTCTAACATTCAGATGTGTGCAACAGATGTGCAAAGAGCAAAAAAGGACAAACACGGAGTGTATGTATGTGTGCCATTGCAAAAATCAAGAAGTCCAAGGTTCTTTCAAACAAAATCCTAAAAGACAAAACTTAAGAACATCAGTGAAATTTGTTTTGTGGTGTGCATGTTGTCAAAATTCCAGCCCCACATAATTAAGCCTTGATCATATTGCATCTCGTGTGTACATCTAGCCTGGTAGCTTAGACCACACCCCATATTGGGCTCCGTGTGTTTCCCACAGCAACCTCCTAAGGTGGGTGATTGATGAGGTAACTTACTGGTGTAACAGACATACTCCTCAATGGCTCCATGTCCTCCTCTGTCACTGGATGTCCTTCCCTAGAGAGAAAGTATTTATTGAAAGCATGTTTAGTGTAATATGCTGTGGGGTCTAGGGGTTTGAGTTAAGTACGGAGGAGGGGGATACAATTAATACAAATGTGAATTAGATGAGTTGGGCATGGTTTAGGAGCAGTGGCACTATGTTTTAACTCATTTAGGCTTCATTTTTGAGCAGAAATGGTCATGGTGTACTATGGAACTGTTGACTACTGTGTTCTACTCATGTACAACTCTATACTGTAAAGACATCCCACTATTGTCTATTATGTTTCCATGTTAAATGAACGTGAATAAACTTGGCTGAAGTCAGCACCTGTTGTAAGTGTGTTGGTGAAGAATGGGCTTTCTCTTTCTGTTTAACTTGACCTTGGCAACAATCGTATTTGTGACAAGTTTACCCTGGATTTTCTTCCCCCTTGGTTTATTCATAAACTTGGTGAAGCCATCTCTGTTGGCAGATCTTCTACTTGTCTGGAACACCGCAGATGTAATGTACATCCTCACTATATTAGGAGCAGTAGCCAGAGGACCTACAAGAAGACACTTAATGCTTTATAATAATAATAATAATAATAATAATAATACAATTTTATTTGTATAGGACTTCATACATAAAATGAGACTCAAAGTGTTTTACATTAGCAAAAATAAGTAAAACTAAGAAAATACATTTACAGTGTATTTTATGTAATAGTTCAAAGAAAAAATGACAAAGCAAAATAAAGTTAAAACATATACCAAGTAGCAAAGAATAAAAACAAATAAAAATAAATTTAATTTTTTTTTTTCTTTAAAGGCCATTGTAACGAACTAGCTAGGTTTTTTGTTCTCATTCTAATATAGTCACGGGTAAATGTTCTATATAGTGAACGTCGTGTGTAGAATTTTGATCTAGGGTGTATGTGCCTTCAACTTCAATGCGCAACAAATGTGGTTTTTCACGTTTTCCTCTACGAACGATACGCGTTTACAGTTGTAAGTTACCTAGTGATTTGTATGTAACCTTCCTCGGAAAACTTTATATCTGATGATGCTTCCAAAAAACCAAATAAAGTCTTGCGGTAATTCACTCAAGCAGATGCTGCGAAACTGGCTCTATCTTCGTTAGCAACAGTCGCTAAGGAGGGCGGGACTTGTGAAGGCATATCCTGGCGTTTGCAGGTTAGAGTTTAAAGGTCAAATATTTTACTTCCGCTGTTATATTAGTGTTGCAGTCCGCGGGGGTAAAATGACTACATTAAGGGCTTTTACCTGCGATGATCTGTTCAAATTCAACAATATGTGAGTCAGCATATTTAGGTTGTTAGTAGGTAGCTGTTTGAGCGCATTAATAACAATTCGTTGCATCGCGTTAGCCTAATATACTACCAATTAGACATGTAGTTAACGTTACCCACCCAACGTTATAGCTTGGCCAGCTATCGATAGACTAGTTACCTAAACCTTGTTGATAAGTATTCAGTATCTTAAAGTAGTCTGCATTCATCAGCACATTAACTAGATGTTCGCTACTGTACCAAACTGCCTCTAGTGTGGACAAATGTTGTTGCTGGCTGGACTGTCCGCTTGCATGTCATGTATGATACGGCCACTAGCTATAGTCGAGCTAACCCAAATAGCTAGCATGCAAACCTGTGAAGCAAATTGGCTGGTCCATAATAAGAAGCTTAATTTATGTCATAGGTTTGTTTCCTGTCTGCTATTTTGTCAGCTAGCTCTTTAATGTCCTGAAATTCTTTATAGCTGGCTATCATATACAGGGTACACCTAATATTTTTTTTTTCCAGGGAGCACACGTGCTCCTATGTTAAACTGAGGAGCACACTAATGCATCCCAATTATTAGATCTGCTTCTAAATTATTCTTTTGCAAATGATCCTGAAAACGGAGCACTGCAGAGCCCTGCATATATTATGCTTATATAGCCAGCTCGTAAGCCGACAATAATTAGCTATATGCCGTCTGACTGTTGTCATTTTTGTGTCTTGCAGTAACCTCGACCCACTGACAGAAACTGTATCCTTTCAGTCAAAACATTTTTTTTTTTTTTTTAATTTCCTTTTTTGCTATTGTTGTAGGGATAACACATAACACATTGTGGATCAACATTACTGTACTGGTGATTAATTGACAAGTGAAGCAGCTATTATGAATTATACCTGAGCAGAATTAAGGTTTGTTAGAAGTGATTTAAAATGTTTAACATCTAAACCAAAGTGAAAGTGCTTAGACTTGTGTTTGTAATCTACAGTGTCCTTAAAACTTACGTTAACGGTAGATTGAAATTTGTTTTTTAATGCTATATAGTGCTAGTTATGGCATAGGATTTGAGGTCAAAAGAAGAATATGAGAAAAAAGTAGAGACAACCAAAATGTATTTTATGGTACTTACATATGTTCTTGCCATTTTACAAAAGCTTGTTTGTGTTGAGTCCCCCTGTTTTCAGATGTGTAAAATTATCAATGCCTAATGGGTGTTAACTGTTGCTCAGGTGTTTCCTTTGGAATGGATTGTTCACACATAAAAGAGCAGTGAGTGTCTAGTCTTGGTTTTAGCCTGTGGAGGTTGCATTTTGAGTCATGGGCATACATCATCATGAAGACCAGAGAAAAAAAGCTATGGCTGAAAAACAACTAATCTGTCAGCTGAGGGGTCATAGTAATGCGTTTAGAAGGATAGCACAGAAACTGGGTATATCAAGTACAGCAGTTTGGAGAGTCTTGAAAAAGAAAGAAACCAGTGGTGGACAGAGAAATAAAGACATTTCAGCTCAGCCAAGGCAAGCAACTGCAGTTGATGACCAATGAATCCTAAGAGCTCTGAACAAAAAACATATAAATAATGGTTTGTGACATCACCAGCAGTCCCCAGAGGGCAGAGGTCAGAATATCATAAGCCACCATGCTTGCGATGCAGTTATTGTATTTAAGGGCTTTGCAACCAAATATTGGGCCTAGACTTTAATGCTTTGATATACTTTTAAGTTCATCCCTTAATTTGATTTTGCAAAGCTGAAAATGGAGGGACAAAAACAGCTGTAAAATGTTAAAATGTAAAAATAACAAAGTTCACTCTACCGTTGTTGTACTTTGGAGGGCACTGTATGTGTGTTTTCAGTACAAAATAAACAATTTTTACATGCCCAGCCCTCTCCTCACAAATTCACAGTAGTGCTTTTTCTAGAGAAAGTAGGAAATTGTCTTTAACAATACAACACAGTATGGAATCCCGTTTTACCTGCAGTACCTCGCTCACTGGCCTGAGTATTTCATTGTGGCAGAGGCTCCTGGGGGAGAGTTAATGGGCTACAGTAAGTACGCCATGTGGTGGCTCTCCGACACTGAGGGTCCACTGAAGTGCATGAATAAGCTAAACACAAAGGTTCAAACATGAGTCACTTTATGTTAGGGGCTCCTGAATTAGGGTCCTGCGTCAACTAGAATTCTACTCAGCGCTCCGCGTATCTCTAGAGGTGATCAGACTTGAAGCTTTTATAAAAATATAATTATTTTTCTATTTAGAGTGATTCATTTATGTACATTTAAATTTATCTTATGTTAATTTCAGCAATTCCAAATGCACTGTATTATGTAAGATAGATAGTGATGCAGTATAAAGAAAAAATCAAGGAAAAAAGATATCTTTGTTCCAGACATTATGGTGCTAGAGTATTATGGTATAGAGAAAAAATCAAGAAAAAAAGATATCTTTGTTCCAGACATTATGGTGCTCACTGTAGATAGTAAGGCCGTGCATGTGTCTTGAGTGGCGACATCTGCGCTGTGCTGAAGCCTGGGTGTTCCTTGTGTGCAGTCATGGGGAAGGCGGAAGGATCCGTGGCCAGGGAGGAGTGGCACGGTCATGTGACCGCGCTCTCTGTGGCTCCGGAATTCAGGCGACTGGGACTTGCAGGGAAGCTGATGGAGCTGCTGGAGGAGATCTCTGAGAGGTGCGTGTGGGTCTGCACTCTTATATGGGCTAATAATAATAATAATCATGTATCGTGTTCATTAATAACATTGTCCATGTTTCCCTACCCCCTTTCATAAAATATTCCTCCAAGTGCACCAACTTTAAAATTTGCCTGCAAATTATAGACTTTTTGCCTGAACTTCCTGTTTAAAACCTCCCTCAATCTCCCACTGACTGCCATACATTTTTCCTTTTTTTGAAACTTCACTCATGGAATATTCCTGCGAATTTAGGGTCACATTCAATAATTCTGGTGAGGGCCAAGGGTTCCCCTCTCTGGCATTTTCATATGCTCATTTTTTTTCCTGTTTGGCCAATCTAGGAAAGGAGGCTTCTTTGTGGATCTGTTCGTACGAGTGTCCAACCAGGTAGCAGTGAACATGTATAAGCAGCTGGGATACAGTGTCTACAGGACAGTCATCGAGTACTATTCAGCCAGCAACGGGGAGCCAGATGAGGACGCCTATGGTAAGACATCCTTGGCTTTTACAGATGAATTCGATTGGATTTAAATAAGATATTTGATCACACACACTTCAAAAAGAAAATACATTTTTTTATGTTTTAACGTTGAAGTTTTAACGTAACCTATGAATTTTACTCATTTACAAATAATTATAATTATTATTTTTTTCAGTTTCAAGGTGTTTTTCCTTTTAAGTTATGCTTCTTTGTTTCAAATTTATGAAGCTTTTGGCCCTGATCAAGCTCTAAGGTCACCCATAAAATGTTCAATTTTTTTGGTGGGAAGCATGTATCATAACTGCCTTTTTTGCAAATGGATGTTTTTAGTTTTCAGGTATGAAATGTGCTCATTTAGCTGAATCATTACATTACATTAGATTACAGGCATTTAGCAGACGCTCTTATCCAGAGCGACTTACACAACTTTTACATAGCATTTTACATTGTATCCATTTATACAGCTGGATATATACTGAAGCAATGCAGGTTAAGTACCTTGCTCAAGGGTACAACGGCAGTGTCCTTACCCGGGAATCGAACCTGCGACCTTTCGGTTACAAGCCCAGTTCCTTACCCACTGTGCTACACTCCGTCTGTCCGAATCATTGTTTGGGTTATGAAAACTTCCACATTTCTTTATGGAAATGGAACCCCGAGGTGAAGTCTTCAGTTGGTCACATTTTCATAAATCCACCTTCTAAGAACAAAAATGTAACTGTATTTCCAGCCATGTTCGACTGAAAAGGTTCCCGAGGGTTTATTTCCAGATATTTCACTTTTGCACAGCATATTTTGTTTCTACTTTAGCAGAAATTAGGTCTGCACATTAAATTGTAGCTATGGGGAACTGCACACACTGCTACTCTAGGTGAATGACCCTCACTTGTGTCTTTCCTCCACAGATATGAGGAAAGCTCTGTCCAGAGACACGGAGAAGAAGTCCATCGTCCCCCTCCCTCACCCCGTCAGGCCTGAGGACATAGAATAACCCCGCGCTGTGACTCTCTCTCAGCACCGCCTCTGGTCTTTCCCCAATTTATTTTTCCTGCTCTCCTCAAAAAAAAAAATATCAAGGTCGATTGAATACATTTTTGAAAAGGAGCACAGCAGGTAAAAATATCTGTACATTTTTATTTATTTATTTTGAATCGACAGTTTGTTCGTATCAGGAGGAGATTGACGTGCACGCTCTCGGCTGTGCGTCCTGCAGCCAGCTGAAGAGCTGAAGAGAGCAAGAACACAAACAGGAAGTCGGCCGCTTGGCCCCTGGGCTTCGTCGTTTAGGAGCAAACGGCTGCTCCTGCCCACATGTTGGTCCCATGTTTTTAAGACCGAATTATGCCAGGATCGCCGTGTGTGAACCGAACCAAGTAATGTAGCCATTTTTATTTTCTGATTCTTTCAATGAAATGGGGGATCGCAGGCTGTACCTGTATTAGAGAGTCACAGCGTTACTCAGAATGTTTTTTGCTTTTTTTTGTTAAATGTGAAATAGCTACGTGCATCAAGAAACCAGTATAATAAATCTTCATTAAAGTACCTGGCTCTTCTTTTGCGTCACAACAGGATTTAATGACAAAATTTACAATTTTTCCTTTTTTTAAAATAAATATTGTAAATTTGTGGCAACAGTTTTTAAAGTTCATGAAGGAATGTGAGGGCATCGTATTTATAGAGAGCCTGTTGATGGTTGGAAATCTGTATTTTTTTTAACTTAGAGACAGGATACTCACATTTTCTGGTAGTTGTAAGAGGTCTGGTTGACGTACCCCTTCTTGGGCAAGAAGAATTAATCTTTTTTTCACATGCAAGCTCAAATTTTAGTAAAAATACAGCAAAAACTAGGACTGCCGACTTTGAGTGTGTCCACAATCTGAAACTAAAGGCGTATCTTTTTTAAGTGAAGCACATATGAATACATTTTATGTCGTTTACTAGGTAAAGTGAAGTAGTTCAGAAGGTTTATTTTCTCCCCATGTGGAAGGGCTTCAAGCTTCTGGTGTGTTTGTACTAAATGTGTATGGCTAGAATTTGGAATTCAGGTCTTCTGTCCTTCCTGACTGGATCTGAATCCGTTCAGACCATATTCAAGTAATGAGTCTGCATGGAGCAGGTGCAGGGTAGTTAAAAAAAAAAACAGGAACCCATATCTGAAGGCCAACAAAGGCATTCTTTACACAGAACCCACACTGCAGAAGGGAGATGCGCTCAGACATGGTGATGTCCACTCGCTTCTGCTCCAAATTTATTTTGCATTTTTTCCAAATGAGGAATCCTCATGCTTCCCACACAAGATAGTTTTATACAAGGTTGTTCCATGTATGCATTTTCATTCGACAAAGACTGCCGGACCAACAGGAGATCAGAGGGTCTTGTTGGAACCAACTTGTTGCATGAACATGACCTTTTTAACATGGTGTAATTCTCAGAGTAGGCTCTAGATGGCTCCATAGATTATGCAAATGGCCTTTGTCAGGAATGCTGCCACAACAATGAATTTGAATTATGGCTTAAGGTCAGTTTTCATTTTGTTTATTTGACATCCTCCTAGAGATCAGCAAATAATACTTACATTTAAATTGGGGGGGGGGGGGATCAATGGGTAGAACACAGTAAATCAAATAAAATCATGAAAAAATAAATGGAGTTTGTTTTCACATCCCTTTTAGTAAGCTTTTTTATTTTTATTTGGGTTGTAAACACGTAAATCAGTTTCAGAAGATGCCAGGTCAAATGATTTATTTAAAAAAACACTTCAGTATGCCCCCCCCCCCCCCCCCCCCCCCCCCCCCCTTTTGCTTGGGTGTTTTGTTTGCTGTGGTGTGGACACTAGGCTGGCCTACTGTTGCAAAAGCATTTTTTGAGTAAAGAATCTGCTGTTTTAGAAGGCTACAATTAATTTCACTTGTCTATTCTCATAGATCAACAGTGAGACATTTTCCCATAAATTTCATCCTTGAATGAGTGTGAACTCTGTAGGATCCCTGTTCCTGCCGGACGTACTTCAAGCTGAGAACAAGAACACACACACACACACACACACACACACTCACATGGCATTCCAATAGCGAGTTTCTCACTAAAAAACCACTGCACCTCAATGTCAAAGTATTCATAACTTAAAGAAATATTCTGTGGTATGGGTGTATAAATATTTATTCATTATAATGTGCTGTTTTAAACATTTATGCTACCATCAGGTTTTATTACTTTGTATAGTGGGAAATAATCATCACCAGAAAATAACTAACAGGTATTCTCTTTCTGCTCGGTCCTTTCTTCTCTACGTCTACTGCATTGCTCGACAGCAACGTGCTTCTATGGCTGTTTGAGCTTTAATGGCAGTTCTGCAAATGCTTGCGCCTGAAATCGTATTTGGGCACGGAGGACCCCCTTCGCCAGAACTGAAAAGATGACAGATCTTCCCTCCCCCCTCCTGGAAGTCAAGCTGGCGCGTTTTCATTGCACATATGGTAGATGAGGTGTAATATTCAGCCAGCACTTGCTCGCGTCGAACATATTGTTCCCAGACAACTGTGACCCGCTACCATTGTGCGAATGCGTGCGATGTTCAAAACCACGAGCCGTGACACAAAGCAAGGCAACGGTGTCGACAGCCCGAGCCTCTTTCCTTTGAGGGAACTGAATTTGTTTTTGTGACAGTTTCCTGGTTGTTGCCAAATAATTCACATCCCATTGGTCTGCAAAGTTGTTTAATTCATTGACCCAGGAGAAAGCTTATCTCAGCAATTGGAAAGAATTATAGACCAAACATAACTGTTAAAATGGAAATTATATGGTTGTGTGCTTAAACTTTGTTGTTCATGAAACATCAGTTGATTAAAGTTGATTCAGTACTTACTGCAACTGCACATTATGTGCTTTTGTTCTCCCAATGTCAACCATCACCAGTTAATTCCTAATCACCGAATTCCTTAATTATTTACAATACATTTATATGATAACATTTTGAATAATTTGTTCGCAATTTAAAACTGCAATGAGAACGAGGAAACTATAGGAACAGTCCTTTTTATGTCTTAGACGCACCGCCACCCGCCCCACCCCCGTCCATTAAATGGGGGGACTATGTATAAAAAGGGCTGTAATTCCTACATGAGTCACCCCATATGGATGCAAATGCTCTCAAATGAAAGGACACTTAGGCTGCCCTTGCCTCATACTCATTGTTTTATTTCCAAACCAATATGCTGGAGTACATAGTCGAAACAACAAAATTAGTAACACTGTCCAAATAAATGCTACACTGCACTGTGTGTGTGTGTGTGTGTGTGTGTGTGTGTCTATATATATTACTCTGTTTATTTTGTGTGTGAATAGGATACATGGGTATGGGACCAAATCGTTCAAGACAGAGCCAAGCAAATGCCATACTCAACAGGAAACAGAGATTATACTAAACAGAAAATAAAAATAACCACATGCTTCTCGCCTCTGAAAATGGTTAAGCCAACCACTACTACAGACATCAAACACATGAAAACATGGGTATTTTATTTCCATTAGAGCACACAGTGTTCTCTGTATGTATTTTCAAACTCAGCATTAGTTCTCATCATGATTATTGCATAAAACAAAAATAAATACATCAATTAACTACATAATAAAATGAAACTCCCTACATAATCAAATGAAAGTATTCTTCATAATACTCACTCATTTCCACCAGATTATCTTGGTGGTACAAAGGTCAGACCTTTTGTTTGTGGATTTTCCACTATTACCACTAAAAGCACTTCAGGCAGTTGTCCTGCTCTCTGCTTGAAACATTGACCTGGCTTGCGAGGTGACTTATCAGAACACATGGCACACAATCATGCACACTCACACACACACACACATGCACACACACACACACACACTCTCTCTCTCTCTCTCTCTATCTCTCTCTATGCTACCTTCCTTTTCGTCCTTGTCTACTTGCTTCCCCTTACTGTGTGTTAAAGTGTATTTAACTGCAATGAGATCAGATCATAAAAGCAAACATACAATATAATCTAAATTATCTAATGATATTCACTAAAGTCATGCCCTTATATTTATTTTTTCTTGGATAAAAAGGCTAAATGAATGATTGAGCTTACAACTAGTTGAAAATAGAAGATTGGAAGCAATCAGAAAATAAGAGTACTCATGACTAAATTTAATGGTGGCTTTTTTTTCATAAATAGTTTGATGAGTTCAGCAATTACCCAAACAGTTCAATAAATGTATGTATGTCTCTTTAAATGCCACTGGCATTTAAAAATTTACGTAGGCTTGCTTGCTTGCTGAAAGGGAAAGCATTTCATAATTAAATGACAGAGGTCTGATTCATGGTCAGATCTGTACATATTTTCACATGCTATTGCTGTTCATGGGATCCATTTAAATGTCAATTAGGTGGGGCCATATAGCAGGAAGCAATTAATTTAAACAATGTCAAAGAAAATTTTAAGAAATTCGTCCCTCAGTTTGTAAAATACATGTATATTTTTGCAAGCTATTATGTGTCCAGTTCATCTGAGTACACAAGTGCTCAGGGCTATACACATCAGAGGGGGCAAGTGAAACCCGAATTGTTCTAAAATAATGACATTATTCATCTTTTTTCTCTCTCTCTCTCTTCCTGTTAGGCCCATCCCCAGAAAAAAGCTAATTTGGCGGCTTTGAGAAGTCCCCAGCGCGCATCAGCGGTTCTCCGCGCAAAAAAGGGGAAGGTAGCGAATGGTCGTCAGCTGGCGCGTTTTGGCCGCGTCTCCGCCGCCGCGCTCCGCAGCTGTTTTCCGAAGCGCGGAGCGCAGCGACCGGCCGCCGCGGGCGGTCCCGTAATGTACGAGCCTGACGCTCGACTTGACAGGAAGTAGAGGGAAGGGCGGCGAGACCCGCGGGTAGCGACGCCAGCAGCGCGCCCGCACTCGGGCAGCCACGCGGAAGCTCAGGCTGCCCGTGTGGCTGCTGCCGACCCCCCCACCACCCCACTCCCCACCCCCCCACCCCCCCCCACCCCGCGGGGCAATTCGGCTAAGGCCGAGCCAAACCAATCTTTCCCCATTCGTTTCCCTCCTCCTGCGGAATATGGCACCGTTCTGTCTCAGGAGTTCCAGATTTTCCCAGTATGCATATGATTTTAGGAGTGGCTGACACTTGATTTCATTGATATATATATTTTTTATATGCATATGGGTAAAATACATTTTAACTGCACATACATTTAATTACAATTCACACACACACACACACACACACACACACAAGCACACACACACACACACACACACACAGTTTTCCAATTTATTTAGTACCAGTTGCAAGTATGGGCATCTGGTACATTGTTATCATTTCCAAATTTGCCTTTTCTTCAGCAGATGGTTCGCAATAGGTTCAGATTTTAAACTGAAGGTTCAGATTTCCTCTGATTTCTGGTGAAAGCGGACCGTCAGCGTCATTGCTGATCAATTTATTCTTCAGTCCTGTCTAATCCACACCAGTAGTCTATCCCAGATGTTCTCAGTGCCTCCCCAGACTTCCTGGTAAGCACACAAAATCGCTGCAACGGAAGACAAGCTCAAGTGTTAAGAGGAATCTTCAGAAGTCTTAAAGGTGGAACGGGTTCTTGAGTGGCGCACATGGTCGCGGCACTTGTGTGGACTTCAGCGGCGGTGCTCACTTCCCCACATCGAATTCAGACCGTACCAGTGCCAACTGCGGATGGATGTCCCACAAGGCGATGTGTAATTGGCCATATTGTCACCCAGGGAGGGGTGAACTTCACTCAGCAGCGTAACCCCTCCTTCATTGCTCATTAGCAACTCCTTTGGTTGATATGGCAACTGTAGCCTGCCTGGCTACCGGCTGCATTAGCTGTGCCGATCTCAGGTGCAATAGCTTACAATGAGCGCAAGTCTAAATCTCTCGCCATTACTGTCTTTGGCATGTACCCCTGTGATGGACTTTAAGGTAGGCCTATTTTGTTGAAAAAAGCATGTCAGTTCATTTCATGCCTGGAGTGAAATTTCTTTCATGACTTTCCCCTTGAAAACCTACAAAATGCTAGGCATATGCATACAGTCCATTTAAAATATCATAACCATCATTTAATAGCCATTTTCTACTATTGCTGTTTTCATCGATTGACTTAAAGGTTATTTCCCTGTAAATTAAAAATTAGACTATTTATATGAGAACAGTTACCATCAAATGATAAATAATTCTGTATTTATACATATTTAGATAATTCCTGTGATTTATAGAGCTAACTTTTTCTGTGATTCACATGCAGGGGAAATCATATAAATAGAACAAATTTACGGTTTTTTTACTCTGTAAATAAAGCTGTATTTAAAGCCGAGCAGGTGAATATATATCAGTGGCAAATATCATCTTAGTCTACAGATAATAATAATTTTCACATTAATATCAGCCATTCAGTCATATCCTGGAACATCTCCTTCACTTGCAAGTGCAAATTCTACTTTACAGGTATAAAAGTATAACTTTCCTCTATGCAGGCCTGAAAAGCAGGGTTAGAGATAGAAAATGTGATACAACTTATATTCTCACCTGTGCACTCATATTACATTAGTGTGGGCTAATGCTAACACTTTGACAATATGTTGACAAGATAGTTGATAACACATCATTATTGTAGTATTGCAATCCTATAGTTACTTTTTATATTTTAATCCTGTCGTGTGCACTTGTGCGTATCATTTAAAACACATTCTTTCTCGGGGTATCTCTATCTCTTTTTCCCTTTCCTCCACCAGTGCCCAGGTGCAGAAGACAGTCTCATGACGCCCTACGTCATGATGTAAGGAAACATTTCCTCACCCCGCAGAAACTTCCTCCTCTGCTAATTACCTTGTACAAACATGAGTCAGATTCAGCGGATATAGGGCGCAAATAGAATTATTGTAAGCGAACAGAGAGAGGGATCAGTCGTCGGAGAACGGGGTGGGAAGGGTTTGCCAGGCAGTGCTCTAACTGCATTAGGGAGATGAATTCTAATGCGGTGGAATTGTGCTTCTTCGTGATTAGCTGAGAGAAAATATCCTCCCGGGAAAAATCCTTGTACACTGAAATCCCGTAAATCCAACCACTTGTTTTTCATCCATTCCCACAGAGATGGTAATGTAATTATGCCTGTAATTATCTTCATCAGTGCCAGCGGCCGCGGACGGCTGGTTCACTCGATCTAAAGGGGACTGCTCATCAGGCCGTCGTCCATCGTGATTTTCACCCTATTTTAAAACCGAGATCTGCGACGGCAGTCGGTGCCCATCAGCTGCACCGCAGCGACAAGAGAGTCATAATGCTCCCAATCCGCACACGCCTTGCCCCTTCTCGTCAGAATACCTCTGCCCAGTCTCTGACATCTGCCCCGAGCCTTGTGGCTCCCGCGCGCCCGCAGCGACAGATTGCCCATCCGCTCGAAGAGTTTGGCACGGGCTGACTCTCCAGGCGCGGCTCCCAGGATCAGGTGGGCGCGGAAGGCAGCAGAAGGCAGCTGGTGTGGTGCGGAACGCCGCGTGCCAGGCGCTGCAGATGGGCAAATACCACTGTCTTCGGCTCGCGGAAAGAGCACTCTTAATTAAGGCTTACCAGTTGAAAAAGTGAGGGAAACAACAGATCTTCTCTGCACTCAAAACTGATTCATAATAATTAACCACAGTTCAATATGGCAAGTAACACGTGTCTGCTGTTGGGAAAAATAAGGATTCATGCCAACTGCCATAATTAAATTCAAGTTGTTATTTGTTGTTACCTCTTGTATATCTTGTTTATATCGCACCAACTAATTGCATACGAACTCCTCAGCCAGTTCTTTCACACAATACATATTTACGACACAATTAGATAACTCAAAAATGTATGTTTCGGTGTTTTTTTGTCAACAACATAATAGCAGCAGTTCCTAAACGTTAACCATCCCATCATTTTATTATGATAGTGCTGCGGGTGCTGTTATCATTATCAGTTGTGTAGAATATAGCTCACAATAACAATGAAACGTGAGGTTGAAATATTCCGTTTATATTAAATAGGATACATATAGTATATGTGTTCATTATTCCGGCAACATGCATTTTATATATTTTTACCACAAGAGGGCAATGTTTTTAATATACACCCTAACTGGTTGTGTCTTTTGCAAACTATTTGGTGGAAATTATTACTGTTCATCTGTTGGTGTGTTCCGTGCAAGAAATAGGGCATTGTTTACCTGTGACCTGGATATTGGCTTTTCTTTTTGTGTGTCATGTTTTTTATTCAAAGCATTTTACCACATCATTGTTTTTTCTGGGTTAACAGGCTTGCCACTATAAGGATCAGCCATCAATAGTTGTTCTTCTTTTTACTTCACGCTGTAAATTAATGCATTTGAACCCTATGCTTTAAATATTAAAACATTTGAACAACCACATTTTGGTTTTTGGAGTTCAGTATCCCCAAAACACCATTTTATATTTGTAATGAATGACTGTATCTGAAATGACAACAGGTAGTGACCACAATCAGATAGGCATGTTTTAAAATAAATATTATACTAGTGAAGTGGGTAATATTTATTTAAAATAAATAACTTTATAATCCACAAATGTAATCAAAAACTGGTTCAGAATACTTATGAAATAAAAATAGGTTCTAAGACCCAAATATGTGCTTAATCTGTGGTCAGTGATTGGTACTGTTCTTACACTGCACACCTCACAAGATGACTTATATTTTTAAAAAAACTTCAATTATTTTTATACTTGTATAGGAAAATCTGTAAATCATGGGTTATTTTCTGCTTTCATCCGGCCCGAATGAAAGTTTGCCATTCGCTTATTTCACGTTTATTTGAAAAGCAATACATGAATTACTCCCTTCGGTGCTTTTACAATATATGCATTTCCTGTTGATTCATGCAAAAAGATGGCAGTTTTATGTGAATGTGCACCACTTCAAATATCACTTGTGTTTTATGAGGAGGGACGGTGGACAGCAAGACAACAGTAAAGGGCAAAATCTGGCTGAGTATTAAGAGGTAAATGTCAGCGAAGACTATTTTATTAGCCCATGATGCAACACGGCAGTTTCCTTCTCTGTTCCTATTGTTAAATTCTCATTTTAATGTGAGGCACCAGATGTGCTTTCAAACAAGTGGACCAGCCATGTTTAATCACAGATGTACAACGAGCAAAAAGACCGTGCCCATTCGGCTAATCTCAAGTTCGCGGACATCTTATCGGGAAACGTAAATGTTTATTAGACACCTTTGTTAGCAAGAATAGATACACTGAAAGGGAGATGGTTGTTTTTATAACAGAATTTCATTTTCATGTGCAGTATAATGCCTCAATAAAATCCTGTAGAGGATTACTTGTCATATATCGCGTCACTTTTGATTGGACACAACTTGGGAGCAGTTGATCTTTTCTCCAACATCAAATGGTACTGATTCAAATAGGACTTAAATCATGACCGCACACATCAGTGTCCAAAAGAACATTTATCAAATTTCCTTTCGAGAAAAGTGCACACGTGTGTGTGTGTGTGTGTGTGATTACTCAGTCACGCCCAGCTTCTTAAAACAATGCTACCCAGCATTCAACAAAGACCAAAGAAGTTCATATTCTCAATTGGATTACCAGAGAATTTAATATCCGTAGTCCTCTATTCAGCTGTGCTGCTTGGACCATACATTCTGAATTTGACGGTTTGTGTAGCGCTGCGCTTCCTGTGGTTACGACCTCGGCGAAGCGCTATGCAGCTATGTGACTCATGGGTGAGCTTCTTCCACCACGTGCACATCCCTGAAGTGTTCTTGTGCGCAAATTCCACGCCGCGGTCCTCTGCGCGTCAGCAAATAAACCTTGAATCATTTCGCCGCCTGGCTGAGGCCCCTTGCGAGCCCGCGTACCGCTGGTATCATGGCAACTGCCATTGTGAGGCAGGGTAGGGAGCGAGCCTTGAAGCTTTGCATTAGCCTTCTAATATATGCCCTGCGTCTAGTGCGGCCCTTTTCATTGGGTTAGAGCACCTGCCCGCTTTCTGTCAACACAGAATCGGGTTACTTTGCGTATCGGTCAGAGCGCGGTGTCGCCCGTCGCTTTTTTTTTCCGTTAAATGTTATGCAACTTCCTGTGATTACCAGTCGACTGCACCTGCTCAGCTGTTACTGCTGCTCAAAAGGCGCCCTTTTGTCCCTCTGTGCCGTGCTGGCATTTTCGAAAAGGATTTTTGTTGATACTGGCTGACGTGTAAAAGACATGCATATTGTGAAGCTGATTTGTGTTGTGTGCTATCATTTAAGAGTGGTTTTAAAGAAGGGTGGTGTGAAATCAGCCTCATGTAGGCCTCTGCTCAAACAGTGTGAAATCAGCCTCATGCAGGCCTCTGCTCTAACAGTGTGAAATCAGCCTCATGTAGGCCTCTGCTCAAACAGTGTGAAATCAGCCTCATGTAGGCCTCTGCTCTAACAGTGTGAAATCAGCCTCATGTAGGCCTCTGCTCTAACAGTGTGAAATCAGCCTCATGTAGGCCTCTGCTCTAACAGTGTGAAATCAGCCTCATGTAGGCCTCTGCTCAAACAGTGTGAAATCAGCCTCATGTAGGCCTCTGCTCTAACAGTGTGAAATCTGCATCATGTAGGCCTCTGCTCTAACAGTGTGAAATCAGCCTCATGTAGGCCTCTGACCTAACAGTGTGAAATCAGCCTCATGTAGGCCTCTGTTCTAACAGTGTGAAATCGGCCTCATGTAGGCCTCTGCTCAAACGGTGTGAAATCAGCCTCATGTAGGCCTCTGCTCTAACAGTGTGAAATCAGCCTCATGTAGGCCTCTGCTCTAATACTGTGAAATCAGCCTCATGTAGGCCTCTGCTCTAACAGTGTGAAATCAGCCTCATGTAGGCCTCTGCTCTAACACTGTGAAATCAGCCTCATGTAGGCCTCTGCTCTAACAGTGTGAAATCAGCCTCATGTAGGCCTCTGCTCTAACACTGTGAAATCAGCCTCATGTAGGCCTCTGCTCTAACACTGTGAAATCAGCCTCATGTAGGCCTCTGCTCTAACACTGTGAAATCAGCCTCATGTAGGCCTCTGCTCAAACGGTGTAAAATCAGCCTCATGTAGGCCTCTGCTCTAACAGTGTAACATCAGTCTCAGGCAGTCTACTGCTCTAACAGTGAGAATGAAGAAACTTTCATTCACACAGCTCTGGAATAAAACAAAAACAGCAAACTGAGGTTCAATCAATAATGGCCAGTGTTTCTGAACATACTAACAATTGCACTTATTTCTAAACCAAAAGACAACTGTTGATTTAATCAAGGCCTGAATGTCACTGTGCACGCCATAGAACCAGGTGAATGACAGAAAAACACATTTCTGGTGTTTATAATTTGGCTGATGTATTAAAATTCACTGACATTTTTCGGCGATTTATTGGAACAGTTTTTGCACACAGTATTTCATTCACATTTGCTTCTGTTTTAGAGCCAAGCTGTCTGTAGGCTATGACCAACTTCATTAAGCAAAATATTTTCACCCAAGAGCTTAGATTTTGCGAATAATGAGACTGAGGCACCCAACGTTATAAAGTCTATAGACAAAATAATGGAAGAAGAAGAAAGAGGTTAGCAGCACACTGGCTAACTCAAAAATGCATTTTGAATTTCAACCAAGAATAACTGGCACGCACATGCCCAGGTTTTGATATTTATCACCCCTCCGCTAATGAATAGCTTCCATTCTTTCGCAAGCCCTCCGTGAAAAGCAGAAGACCTTAAGGGGAGCCGGTCTGGTTGGTGTCCTCGTCCAGGGTGCGTTTGAGCAGATGGCTCCAATGGGGAACCGGAGAAAGAGGCTTAAAGCGAGGTCATTTTAATCAGGCTTTTTCAAAAGACGGACCTACCGAGGAATTTTTTTGGGGGTCCTCGGGCCGTGCTCCCCCCCTAGGAGCTGGACGATAAGCCGAGCGCACTCCCGGGGAAGCGTCTGTTTTCTCTGCCCTCGTCCGCTGTCGGTTCCCCTCAGACGCGGCGCCGTGGAACCGATCCACTCTATTATTAACGCCCGGTGACTAATTACACTGCGGCGCTCGCAGGGAGATTATTAGCGGAGCGTGGAAGTGGCGGGAGCGTCGAGCGTGTTCCAGAGGTATCGATAGGATTGACCGATGTTTTCTCCTTGTTAACGCTCGCTTCCGTCCGCCCAGAAGACCCGCGGAAAACAAAGAAAAACAGACTTAATCCGAGGAGCAGAATCGGGGGGTGGAATAGATTCCCCAAGTGGAGCGGGAAGGGGACTGAACAACTCCAGTAAAGGAAAGTTGTCGGTGCGGGAGAGGTGCCTCATCCAGTCCAGCAGATGGGCTGTTTTACCTGCAAGTAGGATGTGTGTGGGGGTACAGTATGGTAGATTCGGAGCAGTGTACAGGGGTGTTGGCGTGTGTTCATGTGCGCTGTGTTGCGCCTGTGTGGCCATACAGCAGCTGTGCAGCTCTCATGGGGGTATGGGGTGGGGGGGGTGCATAGATATAATTCATATAAGCCATTATGCGTTCCTTTTTTAAATGCGTAATTTCAGTTCAAAGATTAATTGGACATTACGTCAGTATTTTCAAATAGGATATTCCAAACGTCATAATCCTTCCCCAGTTTAAATAGAAAACAAAAGTGTGATTTTTCTCTGGAACCTCCTTTTTTTATGCCCTGCGCATATAGCCTAGCTGCCTAAGAGCTGGTTACCGCATGGTGCCGTGCAGGTGCCCCACGCAAGAACGCTCAAGGCGGTTGGCAGTCGCGGGCGGGTTGGGCGAGCGGCACTTCTGGCGCGGCGACCCGCGATTGGCACGCGGCGAACTCGCTGCCGGGGGCATTCATTAACGCCGCGCTGTTTGCTCCTGTCAGCGACCGCGGCGCTCTCCGGTGTTCGCCGTCCGCCTCCATTAGCCGGCTAATGAAATAGTTAGCGCCCGCTAAACCGATCGCCGCGCCGGACGTGTAATGGCTAATGTGCGACGGGCGAGGGGGCGCCGTCATTGGAGGCTGTCCATCGCTGTGCGGAGGCCACGCCGCCCAGCCCGCCCACCCACCTACCTCTATCCCCTCCGCCAGTAGCTGCCTGCTTCCAGCTACCCATTGTCCAGTTCTCTATGTGCTGAGTGTCAGCGCTTCCCCAAAACTCACCAAGATTAAGCCTCCGCCTCCCCCAGTCATTACCCTCCCAGTTTTCCCCACCCCCCTGGTTTTCCCCGCCCCCATCCTCAGGCAGAGATGGATTGGCCCACCCGTGCCCCCCCCCCCCCCCCCCCTCTCCCCCCTGCACCCTTTGGTTTGGATCAGGTCACAGTGGGCAGCTGGCATTGACTGATAAGGAGGCTAATCCAAAGGCTGATAAATTTGGTAAAGTTGTGTCCCCCCGACAAGGGCCGTCATTAGGCAGCAGAGTCTTTAACGGTCCTGCTGGCATGCGCCGGGCGGTTAGAGGGGACTCTGGGATTCTGGGCAGGCAGTCGAAATGCGGGGTGGACGTGCACTTTATTTTAATAACCAATCCATCTGTCCTGTTAAGACCTTGTAGGGGGGCCAGAGGGGTTATGCTCAAACAATTGTCCATTCAAGACAATTTTGGGATTTTTAAAAATCTTTCGGATATAGGCTATTTCTGTAAATACATTTTTAAAAATTTAAAAGAAGAAGAGTCTCTGGAAAATGATATAAATAATATATGAATGCATAAAATAAATGATTATCCATAACCCAGAGGAGAAGAATCACAATGTTTACTGAACTGGGGTATATTGTTGCAAATTTTAGTTCAGTATTCACAATGGTATGAAGTTAGCCTTGCTCTTATGGATCACTCTTAGGGTGAAATAAACACCATGACTGAATCACCTACAGCTGCCTCAATGGGTCATTTTTGGGGAACTGTATTCATTTTTTGTATGATGAAAGTATTTTGCTCCCTGGAATAATTGTTACGCTCAACATTTTCATTTCCATGAGTGTATATAATGACTTTTATTTTGACCCCTTTTTTTCCCACTGATTTATTTGTATCATGCCACATTAGCATTTAAGCCAATGTGGGTATAAGCACCAGACAAATAAATAAATAAATAAATAAATAAGTAAGCTTTCAGAAACACACTAATACCCGGGACAGAGCATATGTTGGTAAAGGGAGGGGCTCACATTCTGGGCCGTGTCACGCGGTTGCCTCATCCGGACATTCGCCGGCCCCGCTCTCTCCCTTCTGATGCCCGCCCCTCCGGATTACCTTCTCTGGCTCTGCCTCAGTATCCACGGCAACCCCAAATCCCGCACCGCGGCATTCCCCGTCGCCTCCGGTGCGGGATCGGAGCATTCTTCCCATCCGGAGATCCCGGTCGGAGGACAGCGGGCCTCCAGGCAGAGCAGGCTTCAGCCAAGGCCAAGAGAGATGGTGTGTGAGATGGAGGGAGCACCTTTCCACTAAAAAAACCCAGCGGTAAAAAATGAATGGATGGGAAAATGTGTCAGACCAATCAGGCCTACCTATGTTTCCCTGAAAGGGAACGTATATAATGTATATGTATAATGAATGTGAAAAAAGTCATTTTTTGCATAAAATGGATATAGAAATATAGCATATGAATGTATTCACTGTGGAAGAACTGAACAAATAGGCAATAGAGTGGACTCTAAATATTGTATTTGTATGAACATCCCATCACCAGCCAAGTGTTCAGGCCACTGCCCAGGGCTCTGCACTAGATTGGTTCCCTCTATTAGTTTTGTAGGAGCACTATATGTATTTAAAAAGACAGAACAAAAACATGCACAGGATCTTTGATGCTTCCCAACTGAGGTTGCTTCTACCCCCCAAAAGGAGAAAACAACTAAGATGTAAAAAAAAAAAAAAAAAAAAAAGTTCTGGTTATCACTCTTTTGTAAATGATGCCATAATCAAGGGAGTACCCGTGGGTCTCCAAACAAGCGTTCATCAAAAGGCAAAGCAGATGGATGTAGACAAATCCATCTCACAGTGCCAAAATTCAACAAACCACTTACAGTAAGCCCGGACTTCCCAAAATAGCCATGTGTCTGCTCAGCAAAACATCAAAACAACAGGAAGCTCACAAGTTAACAAACAAGATCAGACTGATTGAACTTCACTACTGTAGAATACATTTCTTTGCTGGCTTCCTTATTTCGTCTGGTGGGCAAAGCGACATCTTCCCTTCACAAGGGACTGACATTGCCGAATATATTCCAATCTAAGCCAGGTAAAAAATGTGTCTGGGAGTCAGGTAACATATTCTTGAAGGTTTCTAGTATAGGAAGTCCTGTTGAAAGCTGGAGTACGAAAACTACTTCACTGGCTTCATCTGGTAGGGCAGTTTCTTTGTTATTGAACATTAAAATAATAAAAAAGGGAAAATAAGTCCAAATGGTTTTTAAACTGATTTGCCATCATTATAATTCATTTTGGGAGCTCTGTTCAGAGAAGCAAAATTTGTTTCCCCTGACAATTGTGGCTTGGGGCTGTCCAGCCTAATTGTGAAAATAGCTGCTCTATTTCCTCCTGTTAAAAATGAACTTTGCCATTCTTATATATATATATATATATATATATATATATATATATATATATATATATATATATGAATAGGTGAGAAGACAATATGTAACATTTTAATTAAATATGTGAGATTATAAAAATGAAAATGCAAGAACATAAAGTAGTTTCTGCACATTGAGGACAAGATCTCGGCTTACATGTACACTCCTGGGCATAAAAAAATGGCAAAATATAAGTTTTTTGTGGTCTTAACAACAAATCATTGGTCAGAAAATTAGCAAGAATTAAACAAATGCATAATTTATAGCTGAATCTAGTCCCATAATGTCAAATAAAAGAGTCGTGTTTTGTATTTGGTTGCATATTACTTGCATGCCATGACTGTGACCTATCAACATCATCAGAGTCTGAATATCTTATTTTCAGGTTGTCCTATAAGCGATACAAAAACTTTGCATTTGAATGGATCTCTATGGGAATTGGGGGGTGGGACTAGATTCAGCTGTAAATTATGCTGATACAGTATGGAACACATTTGTTGGCTCAATGGCTTCAAGTCATCAAGGGTCCAAGGTATCAAATGAGCCTCAAACAATCGTGCTGCTGCCAGATATGCAGTAGATACTACAAGCATTGTTTCTCCTGAATATTTTTTCCATTGAGTTCAACAGGAAAATCTAAAACCTGTACCACTGCTCTGTTAATGTATGAGGACGTCCTAGATGCCTCAGCTGAAGTCCTACTTTAGTCTGGCCTTACATAGATTTGACATCTCCGGGAATGAGTAGGCGGGCAAATTTTCAGCAGGGCTTCCCACTGTCTCCAACCCTGCTTTTTTCTTTAATCTCAAACTCTCGGGTGTCTGAAAACACAGGAACAACGGGCCAGGTGAGGCACTGAACTCTGAAGCTGCGAGTCACTGGCATTTCTCAGTGGCATTTGAAGATGAGCACCCACTCATCCCCACCCCCTCCCCCTACCCCCCAGAGGTGGGCTGGGATGACACAGCAGGATGTTCTGCAGTAAGCAGAGACTGCAAGAGAAGCCTTGGCAGAGGCACCTGTGCAATTTGCCGAAACAAAAATGCCCAGTGCGTAACCTTTTACATTTAATACACGGAATACCAGGTGCATTTAAAGTCTTCGTGTCAAGTTTTTTAAAAAAAGGATGCAAGAGGAAGTTGTTTCGGTAGGGCACGGCAAACACAAAACAAATGTTTGTGAATGCAAGGTACATTAAATTGAACACAGTGTGTGGGCTTTAGTTCCAATAGATTTCAGCCATAGGCAATTATGAATGGCACTGTTTTTTTAAATGAAAAAAGGAGGTTGCCAGACTCTGGAGTTCCCACCACTGAATAACGTGGAGCTACAGCCACAGGGCAGGAAGGCAACCTTACACCGAGCTCACAAGCTTGGGTCAGACACAGCCACAGGTCCAAGTTAGACGCAATGCCATTCAGGCCACAGAGCCAGTTAAGAGACATCATCACAAGGCAGTGTGGTTGACACCTACACTGATAAAGAGAAAACTGAAATAAACGTTTCATAACTTTCCACTTTTATAAAAATTAAAAAATATATCTTTTTTTAAATTTATTTATAAAAGTTACAATGTTATTGGACTAAGTTTCCAACAGCTAACTTTCACCCATCAAATACTTGGCTGGAAAAGTATTTTGTAGAATTGGTTCAGTCATTTCAAAAATTTAGTTAAGCAAATACAATACAAACAAAGAGCAATGATGTAGCCGAAAGCACCACCTTGATTTGATTAGGTAATCATATTTTCTAATCCCACTGTCTTGAGAGGAGGCACAGAATTAGTCTGTAATTACTGATCTCATGATTGCAGAAAACATGTTGCAAATCAGGCCACGGAATCTTAATCCAAGTGCCATGAAATCATGATGATTAAACAGTCACTTAATTGATGAAGACTGTATTTCAACAAATCATTTTCCCTGAATAATGGCTCTTAACATTTAAAAAAAACTCAAAAGACCTGATTGCAGCGACCAAGAATTATCAGTATATTATTACATGCATTTCCCTTTTTAGAAAAGCTGTGATTCAGTTTTTAAATATACAAATAATGTTAGGTGTTCTCTATGAAAGTGGCAAACCAGCCTATGTAGGTGCTCTGTGGATCTGCTCTGATTTATATTTGTTGGATTATTCTCTGCTGATTTGCAGACCAATGTCCATTTGAATATATGCGGAAAACCTCAATTTTAGCAAAGGGTTCCACACATCAGGTTTACCGTGGCCACTGTTTGGTCAACAGGGCAGTGATCTTGAAGAGTGATACATCACACACTCTCATTCTGCATAGTGGGAGGAGACCTGCTGACCATCAGGAGCACATGTACACTCACGTAACGCGTTACACATCTTTTCTTTTGCCTTTGATGTTCTTTGGAAACCTGTGTCAAATCATTTGTATTTTTCCCCTTAATAAACGGTAGCCTACTCGGTTATATATTTCCTTTGGTGGTTGATGATTTGTTACCCAAGGCCATGGAAACGACAGACCGATCGCAGACTGATCGATGCGCCGTTGTGAATGCCATGCTTGTCGTCACTGGTGGTCCCTTGATACTATATCGCAATGATCGCAGACAGCTTTCAGCGTCTTCTAGATTGAGACACGCCGTCCTCGTTCTTGTCAATGTCCCAATGCCTCTGTGCCCTTGTCCTCTCCCCTCTTTTCACCAAATACGATCATCACGACTACCTGCTGGCTAACCGCCTACTGGGGGAGTTTTTTTCCCCATCTTTTTTTTTTTTTTTTACATCAGGAGGGCTCATGGCGTTGCTGCCGGTAACGCTATGATTGATTTCATTTGATGTGCCTTATTATGCAAAATGCTCCCAACTCCCACCGTATAATTAGGACTTAATTAATTTGAGCGAAATCTTTCATCTGTCTGGGGCAGACTGGCTTCTTCCTTCCATTTACAACATGATATTAATTTTGGGAGGGAGCAGTGCTCCGCTGATGAAAAGACTGATATAATTAATTAAGTCTAATTTTTTTTTCTTTCTGAGAGAAAATAAGTGCAGCGAGCAGAGCCTGATTAACCCTATTATATTAACTAATTAGGGGATCGTTTCGTAATCAAGGAAGTAGCCCAATTATGAGAGAATTCAAATTATGGTATCTAATGAGGAGGATGTCAATTTGGAATATGCTTTGTTTGGAAAACGTGACATTCCGAATTTCCATAAAAACACCGTTTACTTGTCTGCGAGTAAGAGGAGCAATTTCAAGCTGCCCTGAACCTTCAGGAAATCGGTCCACGCTGCATTTGTGCACAGCCTACTGGCGTCTCCGATAAAGAGAGCGAGAAATAGAGATTTGTAAGTTACACAGTATCCATTAATGGTCAAATGTTTAGACTTTTCGTTTGTTTGGACGATTCTAGGATTCGCAGTTATCAGGGAAAACGATGCTGCGATTGACTGTTTTTGTTTTTTCAGGTCTTAGCGTCTTTTTAGATTCTGTGACCTCTTAATCTTCAACGATACAGGGCATTTAGGTAACTGTGACAACTAGCCTACTGAGCGGAGCTAAAGCCAATCACTTCACACAAAAACAAAGTTGACTACGTGCAAAACCTCTCCTTTTTCAAATTCACTGAGTTAATTCATTGTTACTAATATACTAAATTAGGAAAATGCAAGTGAGCAGTGAACAGACACATTAGGAGTTCTGAATTCTTGTCTGGCTTTTACTCGTCCGGAGTAGAACCAGTTTTCAGTACCACGGACAGCGACCTCCCCGTTCTTCGTGCTTGTGGAGATAATTTTCTTTTCGAATAGAGTTCCTCTGATTTCTGCCTCACTACGCACGGAGAGGGTTAATGCGCATCGGTGCAAAGGATCAGGCCAGAATCTGTCAGAACAATGAGAGAGCAATGTGGAGGTTTCGGAAGTGCGTCGAGGGCGGTGCTGTAGACACATTCGTCATTAGAAGAGGATGGATGAGGTCAATTATCCTTCCCATC
Source organism: Anguilla anguilla (assembly GCF_013347855.1). NCBI lineage: Eukaryota > Metazoa > Chordata > Actinopteri > Anguilliformes > Anguillidae > Anguilla > Anguilla anguilla. The sequence goes on from NC_049201.1 coordinate 24,313,102, forward strand.
CAACATCTTTCATGGTTCAGCTGATGATGCAACTGTCCGCTCTGGTCTCATCAAGTTAACGATTACATCACCCGGCATTTCTCCGGTCAATGCAGTTGGCCTACCCCTGCATTTGGAGTCTGCAAACACCGCGGTGATGTCCATTCCGTCCCACAAGCATAGCACTAGCCAGACGGCTGTAACCAATTTGGTTTGATTGAATGTGGAATTCAGATATGAACTCCTACAGGCAGTCGTCTCAACCATCAAAAAGACATCAAAAAAGGTTTATGTTTTTTTCTGATTAATTTCCTCGTCCGAAATCAGCCCAGTACACGTTACACACATAGACTACTAAGATTAGAATGCACAAGTGTGCGTGCCAGTGTGTACATTCACCTGTAACCATCACTGTTCGAAGACATCACTTTCAAAAACCACATCTCTCTAGTGTGGAGATCTCCACTGCACTGTTATCTGTTTTCTCATTCATTCTTTCTAGCTCTTTATCTGTTACTCACTCCCTTTGTTCTTTTACCCTATATATATATATATATATATATATATATTTCTCTGCAACAGTAGAAGATAGGGAGTGGGAAACAGAATGACACAGAGCTCTACCTCTGCCTCTCCTTCTCTGTCCACTACTTCTCTCCCCCCGTTTCTCTCCATCTAACTGTTAATCTCCGTCTCTCCACGCTACTCTCTCCATCCCCCCGTTACTCTCCCCTCCTCATTAACACTTTCTGTCCCGCACAATAATCTGCCTTTATTACTCTCTTTGTGTGTGTTAGCCCCCCCACACCCCCCACCCCCCACCCCTTGGTAACAGCTGCAGTGTGGAGAGCTCTTGTTGTGATATAATTGAATGTGCAGGGGGAGAGCAGTACAGTGCAGAATTCAGCCCCGGCTTCCTTATTATCTTTCAAAAAACAGGCTTTGTACAGGAGCTTTGTGATCTGGTCATGAATACAGAGATAAGTGCGCGGGATATAAAGGTGAGAGTAGTGGAGGGAGGAGGTGGGTGTGGGGGGTATGGATCAGGGTGGGGAGGGTTGAAAGAGGTGCATTTTTGATCAGCAGAAACGGAGCAATCATTTCATACCTCCATGGACACAAGGTAAATTACATTTTAACATTCCAGTACTTGAATCCCATCTTAACATCATTGAATAGGAGAGGAGGGATTTTTTTTATTTTCTATTTTTTCAGAATAGGAGGGATATGTTTTTCTTTACACCAAAAAAAAAAACCTACAACACAATCATAATATGACCCAGACTGCTGAGGTTGTGTATATTCCATTACCAAAAACGATTTTCTATGAGACAGAATGCAGAATGATTAACTAAGTGGTCTTTCTTTAGCTATATCCAGGCCACACCCTAATGTTCTCCTCTGATTTTTTTTTTCCACACAAAAGTTGGCAGATATTATAATTATAGTAGAACCTCAGGGATACAAAACTCAGAGTTATGGATTTGCCAGTCAATGGAACAGGGTATGAACCTGGAAGTGGAATATGCAATTATGCCTTTTCAAGTGTCTTATAGATTATCTTTGTCACTGTCACTGACACAAAAGGTGAGCATTAAAAGGAAATGAGTCATACATTCATTGATTAAAGGGATTGATAATCCATTTTCTTTAAAAAATTAAAAAAATTTTTAGAGTATGTTGTCAATTGGCCCAGACAGTATGTGTGCGTGCTTCTTTGGGGTGTTTTGAGTTTCAAACAACCCCCTTTCCTGACGTTTTTGCATCTCTCAGGTTTTTGCCACATTTTACCACATTTTCTTTCTTTTCTTTTTTGTCTTTCTTACAAGCACACACTTTCTGCACAAGAAATGATGAGCACATAAAGCTGTTTCACTGGAGACACCCCCCGTCCCATCCCCCCCACCCCCGTCCCACCCCCGTCCCACACACACACACACCAGTGGCTGATTATAGTAGAGCAGGGACTGTTCCTTGGAAAAGTCAGACCATCCTGTTGCCAAGTGATATCCCAGAGTTCCACAGCATTAGAGAAAGCAGTCAAACCGGCCAATGGAATCATGTCTGTTCCCGTATCAGTGGTCAAATCGTTTTCCTTTCATAGTCTGTGATGTTTGGATCTGATGGTTATTGTCATTCTGCTTTGCCTACCTATCGCTGTTGTCATGCAATCACAGACATGACTGATACAGTGGAAACTCCTCCCACTAATCAGTCCCTCTCTTTTCTGTCACCTTTCCGTTCACCATACCATTCATCGTAGCGTTCACCGCACCAAAGCCCGTACCATTCTGTGCCATTGTACTGCTGCACCATTCATCTTACTGCACGGACCACTGTGTCACCATGAAAACTGTTTACCTGGATAAATGACCAACTGGGCCAAGGCCTCTGTCTGTCTGTCAGGGGAAACGAGATCACATGGTCACGAGAAGAGGCTGACAGAGTCAACATTCAAAATATCAAAGCCTGGATCTTGATGCAGAACTACTACAGATTCAGCGATTCCCTCATTCATATTGATATTAGTGAAATCCAGGTAGATACTGGTGACCAAGAAAACAATATTTAAGCAAAGCAAGAGCCACAGTGAATGTACTTATAATTCAGTATCATGAACTTAGAATCAATTTAGCCATGTAAAATCTTTTATATATATATATATATATATATATATATATATACACACACACACACACAGTTTGGGTAACATTTTTGACACTCTTTTGTTTTTCCCAACCCTGTAATGATTCACTTCCTATTAACAAATTGACTTTAAATTGCCACTGCAGTCTTTGGCTGTGGGTGCCTGTTAAAGCCAGGATGGGTTGTCTTCACTCTGATCCACTTGAGTGTCTCTCTGACATTGTCTACATGCTGCCACATAGGGAGACAGTTATCAGTTAGCTCATCTGCAGATGAGTCATCAGTGATGCCGAAAGAAATCTTTAACACAGTTAAGAACTCAGAAGATGGCTATCGATTTCTCCGGTAGAAGAAGGCTGGACTAAATGAACAAGTCACAAGTCAGACACCTACAACTCAGGCTGTCACTTCTGAACATACTGGATGTGATAATGAGTAAGGGGGGGAGGTGGGTTGCAGAAAGTGCTTGGTTATCCAGCCTTACTGAATAGCTTCAACTCACTCATGTGAGAAATTTTCCATATATCCTTTAAGTCCATTCCCATATATCCTTTAAAACACAATAAAGCATCCATTTTCCTCTGAAATTTACCTCATGAATTGCTAAAACAGCTACCACCTCCCCAACATTCTAGTAACCCTCAATTCTATGTGCATACTACTGTGCACCTTTGACTCCAGTGACAAAAGTGTTTCTGCCCTTGTTTCTACCCTCTATTGAATGCATGCTGGAGGTCTTCTCCAACCACCACAGCAGCCTGAAAAGGCTCTCTTCCAGAACCAAATTCTCCTTCTTGCTTTTTATTTTAGATTTGGAAAGTCTACGTGTGGGCCTGTACATCAGTGCAATGTCTGTCTGTTTTCTGGAGCATATACAAGCCACCATTTCCTTTTCTTCCTAGGTCACACAGCTGAGCTGCAGTCAGGAGGAAGACACTTCAAGCACTGGTGGGCAGCGTACAGGTGTATGCAAATTACATGTGTCTAATTGATGAGAGTCTTCACAGGTGCACAATGCTGACTGAAGCCATGTCTTAACGATGCCACAGCCAGGTAGCCACAGATGGCACTGGCATGGGCAGGATTCAATACCAGACCAGAGGGTACATCCAAACACAGGAAGAGTGGCTCAGCTGGATGAGCTTCCCAGCAGAAAATGGTCATATTCATGATTCTGTTCAGATTCGCTGACCATACCTTCATCTGGATGGGCTACTGATGCACAGGGAAAATGAGAAGAGCCTTTCACTTGATATGAAGACAGGATGTGCTGCATGACCAATCCCCATGAGCATGCAAGCACAGCCACATTCTAACCATCTCCTGTGCCCATTTGCAACATCTCACTTTGTAGTTCTCAATCTTTCAATGCATTATCAGAGACAACAATACAGTCTGGAGAATTTGCCAGTCCATTGCAGGACACACACCATTCACTCACACCTACACTCCTACCCACACTCATACCTAGAGGAAAATTAGACTCTCCAATTCATCTAACCTGCATGTATTTGGACTGTGGGAGGAAACCGGAGTAAACCCACGGGGAGAACATGTAAACTCCACACAGAAAGGCATGTGAGCAGTGGTACATTTGCCAACTAGTTGAGTGCACTATGCACAGGTGGGAAAATACGAGGAGATAAGCCTTTGTGATTAGACAGTGGAGCAATGTGAGCCCCAATAATGCTTGCGGCAACAACAGGCAGCCAGTCACTGACGTTAATGAATCAATCAAATTGCTCTGGCATGAAAATATATATGTAAGTAAAACTATGATTCAAAATGAGTGGTCACACACCGCTTATACATCATGGCTCTACTAATTTTGGGGTTCGCAAAGCTTCACTCCCCCATTGTTCCAGCTTTGTTAATTGTTATTGACACTGATAACGAGGTCTTTCTCAGGCCAGTTGAGTGCGGTAGTGTGAGAGGTTATGAGAGTGCCCAGGAGTGGCTGGGATGGCATTCTGGAAACAGCCCCTGGCTTCAATCCCAGTCTCCAGCTGGGAACACAGGCTGCTGCTCAACACATCGTGCTATGTGCTATCGTGCAACAGACTGCGTAACTACCGACCAGGCTTTCTGACTGCAGAGCACGCTGTGTGACTGCTGAACAGACCGCACCGCCACTGAACAGACCATTCACACAGACTGCTCAACTGCAGAACACACTACGAAACTGCTGATCGGTCTGTGCAGCCTCTGAGAAGGTTCTGCAACCACAGAACACCCCGAGTGACCGCCAGACATGCCATATGAACGCGTAACACAACAGACTGTGACTAGCCAACAAGCTGCAACTTCTCAGCAGAGCACATGGGGGTTGATCATATCCACTTCAGTCAGAGGTTGGGTCATGTCTTCCATGAAACTGTATACTACACAGGTAGCACAGCACTATCTGCACAGAAGAGAGCAGTATGTGCAGGTAGGCCTATTCATTACAAGCTGAACCCTTTGCGTACAGAAGGCAAAAATTGCTATAGAGAGCTTCATTAAGCCCAGTTATGAAGACAGTATGTGAAGATATGGCAGAGTTCACGCTCCAGATTTTCCTCTGCCTATTGTCTGTTGAATTCTTTATTTTTTCAAAGTCTTCCCTGTAACCATAAAAACCCAATTTTTTCTCCCCCATTGGTAGATTTCATGTAGCCAAAAGAATAGGCCAGAAACAGAAGATGAAATCCATTTAGCCTTTTGTGAAAAAATGAGAGGAGAAAAATGCCAAAAAGAGCCTGTACAATCTGTGACCATAAACACCAATTTCATTTGTCTGACCTTGAACTGGCGTCAGCGAATGTTTGAGACACACCTTTCAGTAATCGTTTTCTGAAACTTAAACATGACCCCAAAAACGTTTGCTCCATTGTCTGCCCGTTTAATCTGTTTGTGCAATTGTTCTGCCTGTTTTGCCGAACAGACAGGAGGCCAGGGCCGAAGCTGCCCTAAATCGGTCATCAGCCTCTCTAGCTCTGATTAAATCCAGATTCTTTACTGGGTCTTGCCATGGAGCTGAATGTAACCACTTTAAATTTAATTATTGGAGCTGGCTGAACATCAAGAACATCCATTAAAATAATTGATTGATCATGCTGTTCTGAAGGGGGGGGATTTCATGAACAAACCAGCCTGTGACATGCTAGGGGCGGTTTATCACTTCTTAACAAACAGGCCATGGGTTTTTATATATTTTGTGGGTAACAATGTAAGAGAGAGAGAGTGTGTGTGTGTGTGTGTGTGTGTGTTAGTAGTTTCGCATCCGCAATCTCATGTGGCTTTAAGGTGCTGCGGTCGCTTGGTAGGTGCAAAACAGGAAGTGCACCGCATGACTCCATCCTCCCGAATACAAATTTACTAAAGTCTGTTTACCTCCGATTGGCCAATCCGCGTGATTGACAGCATGCATATGTGCTGTAAACCATGCTGAAACATGATCTTGTACCCTCGACGACAAATTGCGCATCATCTATAATGCAGTCTGTGTGCGGCTGTTTGATTTGACTCATTTCCACTGCCATGGTCATGCGGAATGCCAACCTTGTTGGCTCAGGTCTCAAAGTACCCGGGACCATGCGCTACCAGTTGCAAGAAAAGTAGGCAAATGGTAACCCATTAAGCCACACCGCTACGAATTATAAGCGCAATAGAAAAACACAGAAAGTTACATGTACATGTGGATGCTTTATGAAAACCTTTTTCTTTTTAGGCTGTAGGAAAAGAGTTTAGGCTGTTTATTATTGCTTGTTTGTCTGAAGGTAAATCTATGTTTTTTGATGACAGGCATGGTTTATTCCAGCGTCATTCATCTTGACGCCTTAACCTTTAATTGTAGCCAACAATACATATTGCATAAATACATGATTTCAAATTAAGAAGTGAGATTATGTCCCATCTGTAGGCACATGTGTAAGTGTAAGTGTAACAGAGGAAATTTGGTGAAACATCTCAGGGGTTATTTTTAGAGCCTTGGCTAATCTCAAGCGTGCTTAGACCCTAAACCTCTGCCCCTGAACACTTAATACAGATTTTTAAAAGACCCTTTCTTGCTTTAAAGGCGGGGCACTCTGTGCGACTCCACGGGACTGATAAGGTCTAGAATGAATGGAAGTGGATAGTGTGAACATTAGGAAGGGACGGGCAGCTGTATGCTAATGAATGGCAAACCTTCAGTACGCCTACGTCTCCCGCCGAGCAGCACGCGCCACTGAACAAACACTCACACAGGCATCCGCAACAAACGCTTGCGAGTCTTCGAGTTTGAAAACGAGTGAGAGACAGAAGTAATCTGTGTTAAAATGCCACCGAACCATGTTGCTCTCTTGACCACTAAACAAACATAAACGTTAGATCAAATCCATATGATAAAACCGTAAAGAATGAATGTTCAAATAAAGTTTTCATGTAGGCTGAACACATGAATGGATGCATTTAAAAAATGAAATTAAATTTTGACAGACTTTTTCAACTTTGCACTTCACCCAAAAAATACGTTGGGGTTCACTTTTCAAAATGTCTCATCGCCGTCAAGATCCGGTTTCTTGTAGCCTATGAACCAAACTAACAAAAATGGAGAAACGTAACACAAACTCAGTATTTAAATGCGTAACTAGTCATAGGGCATAGCATATATATATATACTGCGACCGATGGATCTAAAAAGAAAACTAGGCCCAAGACAACCTATAGGCGGAATACACATGTACACATTGTCTTCTCATTTTGTAGCTACATATATTTGACCGATGGTGTATGTTGTCAGCACGCACTTTAATATTTGCAATGTTTTCTCATTTATAATATCTGAATTTTCATTAGGCTACCACTGCATCTCCTATGTGTAGGGATTCCTCACGTAAAGTAGCGTCATTTCAGTTCCCTGCATGTAATTACAGTCTACACGAACCGCAACAGTGTGTCTTGTGTCAGCGTTTTTGTAAGGATTGTTTGTATGTATATCTTAATAAATCAGGAGCGTAAATGAAACGGCGTGTGCTCTGGGAAATGTCAGCTTCATTGCTTGTGTAATTATTTGACTCGGTCCCAGTGCAGCTTTATGCTAATGAGGAGAACAATGAGAGATGATAGAGCTTCATTCTAGCCCTGCCTCCGCGTGCACAGAAACGAGGAGCAATTCCTGCGGAGGGCTGGACGATGAAATAACGAAGGCCAGCTACGCACGCACAAACAAACATACATTCAACACGGCGTGGCACACACAACCTAAATTCAATGGAACATGTAGACATTAGTATAAACGTTCTGTGCTGTGATTGAAGCTAATTGTTTGATGTCCGGACTACATGAATACGACTTTATTCTTGGATACTAAAATAATTTATTTTCTAATTATTTGTTAAGCCACAAGTGAATACACACATCATCTGTTGACTACGTTTGTTCAAATAGAAATAAAATTAATTAATATTAACTAGCCTATAAGCAAATATTTGAAATGCTATGTAGGCTATATATTTTCGGGTATCATCCTATATATTAAGCAACCCGTTGATAAAAATAAATGACATCACAGAGAATAATTATTTTGCCATTATTATTTAGTAACATACCAAGTGGGCAGTCCTCTGGTTCGTATTTTATTATTATTATTATTATTATTATTATTATTATTATTAATAGTAGTAGTAGTAGTATTCGAGCAATCAAAACTTTTTATATGCAACGTATATTTTCAGTAAAGTTTTTTTTACACTGTTCTTTATGTTAGCTCATGAATGATAATTAACTTTTTCCTTAATTGCACCAATGTGTTCGGAGACTTCCCGCAATCTCTTTGTGTAAAATATAGGCTACACACATAAGAATAAGCTATTTGGGAAGTAGCATACGTTCAAATCACAGGAGCTTTAAATCAATATTTTATCAAAGATTCAAGAAAATATAGCATAGCTTCTGCATTAACTGAAAGCGTAGCCTGCTCCCTTGCCCCTCCTGTGTGCACATCTCTGCACATTTTATTTAAAGTCGCTGAGCAACATCAGACCAGTGGCAGTTGTGCGGGTTCAATGGGGGGATCACCATGGATTGACCCTCTTGGATATGGTCTTCTTTGTTAGGAGCACTGATTACACTCAGCACGCGCCTATCTTTTGGCCAGATTGTCTGTGTGTCCCATTTCACAGTGAAGAGGTCAATTTGCCTTTCAAACGCAAACGGGACATACAGCTTGGGCCGGCATGTCTATTGTGTTGTGAGGCTCTCTTATTATTTATGTATGCGTAAGACTTCTGATTTATAAGTCGTGTTAAACTGCCGAATGGGACACGTGCCACAGTGTGTGCCTTATTTTAACTATCTCTGCAACGGATTGTTTGTTTGTCAGTGCCCTATGTGTATATATATATATATATATATATATATATATATATATATATATATATATACATGCACAAACACATGAATAGCGTAAAAGCTTATTCGGTTTCCTCGCAGTACTTCGTTCTATATTAACAACAGCAATTAGTTTGACTGTTATTTACCCCACAATTAACAAAAAAATCCCCTTTAAATTACGAAAACATCTGCGACTTTCTTGCACAGAAAAACATTGCATTCAGTATTTCCTTGCCTTGAGAATTTTAGCATCATTTTATAGTTCTTTATACCTCACAGCTCAGATAGAAGAAACTTCTTTGTTGCAATTTCAGTTAGAAGCCCCCCCGCCCCCCCAACAACGCACACACACACACACACCATTTTAATGGTAAATTCTGATGATTGTGGTAGTGACAGACATTTCCTTTTGGCAGCCCAGCGATCCCCGAAGGAGACGCACAAAGCCGGGGCACGTGCGCATTTGTATAGAAACTCATCAGACCGTAAAAAGAGGAGGGACACGGCGTGTGCCTTTATCTGGGAGGGGCAAAAAAGAAAAAACGCAGAGTAATATAATAAACCGCAGGTACATCTGCTAAGCAATCTGCAAACCCTCCTACATTCCCCCCGAAACCAAGTCTTTCTACCCTCCCACAAGCAAATCCATAGGGATCTTCGTTTCATCTGATTGGTCGGGGATGTGGCAACAAGGGGCGAGAACAATGGCATCATTCCTCCTTAAAAAGAGTGCAGCTATGCCTTGGAGACGAAAGCATTTTAGGAAGAGAAAGATCAATAGACGATAGATACAGTCTGATTCAAAGTTTCAAGCGTGCCTCTTATTCACCCTAAACCTGGGTTTTAATTTTCTGGCACCTATCATTTTTCGTCCTAAGTGCCTTTTTTGTTTTTAAACGCAAAGATGCCCAAAGGTTTCTTGGTGAAAAGGAACAGAAAGGCCGGGCACGTCTCCTACAGGATTCGCAGCGATGAGGAAAACGACGAGAAAAAAATTCAAGCTTTGCCGAGAAAAACCGAGTCGCCCTCACCTGTGCCCGTCGCATCCAGCCCCAACGACGAAGGAACATCACCAAAGCCGGCGGCTGACACGCCGGTCTCAGTTCCGGATGCTAAACCTATCCAGTTCGGCAACCCGGAGGCCGTCTACCAAGGACTCTACAGCCCCACCCGGCCCATCAGTAAAGAGCACGAGAGAAGATATTTCGAGAGAAGTTTCAATCTGGGCTCGCCTATTTCCGCTGAATCATTCCCGACACCCGCCGCTCTCACCACTTTAGATCAGCTTCTGTTTGCTCCCGTGGACTTAAAAATCGGCACCAGCAACAGCAACCGCAGCGGTACCACCAGCAGCATCCCTACCACTGCCATCAGGAACACCATCAAAAGGTTATCATCCGACAATGAACGGAAGGGGAAACCTGTCGCGAAGAAACCCAAAGCAATCAGAAAGCTCAATTTCGAAGACGAAGTTACAACTTCACCCGTGCTTGGTCTGAAAATAAAAGAAGGTCCGGTCGATCTAAAGCCGAGACCACTGTCATCCGGAGGAAACAAGCCTTTAGGCGAGTTCATCTGTCAGCTCTGCAAGGAAGAATATGTTGACCCGTTTTCTTTAGCTCAGCACAAGTGCTCCAGAATAGTGAGGGTTGAATATAGGTGTCCTGAATGTGACAAGGTTTTCAGCTGCCCAGCAAACCTTGCCTCACACAGGCGTTGGCATAAACCGAGACCTCAAAACGCAGCAGCAATATCAGCTGCCCAGAATACCAAATCTGATATCGCCAAGATGCCTTCAGGTGTCAAGGCCGTGTCCGAAGACGAAAAAGAAACAAGGACCGATATTGTCTGTGACAGGGACACCCCCAGCCCCGGGTTGTCGGAGTCCGGATCCGAAGATGGTCTGTACGATTGTCATCAATGCGGGAAAAAGTTTAAGCGCCAGGCGTACCTTAGAAAGCATCTTTTGGGACACCAAGCATTGCAGAATAAAATACTCGAAGACCAGGAATTCCAAAACGCGGTGAAGGAGGAGACGCTCGGCCAGGTTCCTGTTTCAGACGAAAGCCAAAGCCTAGGTCCCTTGAATCTAAGCCCAGTGGAATGTTTGCTATGCCCGGTGTGTGGCGAGAATTTCCCCAACAGGGCCAGCCAAGAGCGGCACCTTCGCCTGCTGCACTCGTCCCAGGTTTTCCCCTGTAAATACTGCCCCACCACTTTCTACAGCTCACCGGGACTTACAAGGCACATTAACAAATGCCACCCCTCGGAAAATAGGCAGGTTATCCTCCTCCAAATGCCCGTGCGCCCTGCTTGCTAAATACAAGTCGTGCCTTTACGAGGGAAAAGAGTAGCACCTCCATGACAATAAGAACTACGCGCAGCACAAAAGTTCAAGTTGTCTGTGTCGGAGGGTTTACTTTTCCTTTCAAACCAATCAATGGCTAACGAAATTTTATGGAATTATAACTTGAAGCATATATTTTCAGATTTCTTTTAAGTTAGTTTATCATACAAAAAAACAAGACGTTAGTTTGACTGTTAAAAGTATTTTTCTAGAACCGCTGAACACGTGTTAATGTATTAGCTTCTAGACCTAAGAAATTGTTATTATAATGTAGGTGTACCTGTTGGCATAAAAGCCTTTAATTCACATGCTGTAAATGTATCTTTCAATTTAGCTTTATTATAGCTTGTGAATCGCTGACATTGACTTTTAGCCCCAACCTGAAACAAATCCTAATTATTTAAATTTAGTGTAGCCACAAATGCCTTTAGAGCTCTTCAACATGTGAATAATGCTGTATAATTGCCTTAAAAAGTTTAGTGTCAAATAATGATTGTTTTTCTTTTTTTTAATGAAGCTGGCACATATTTTATTATCGTTATCAATCTTATTGCAATGTTTCTTCATAATATTTATTTATTTATTCAAAAGTGATTATTTTATGTAAATTATTGTGTCGTGTGATTTATCCCGTGAGTCATCCTGACATTTCATGTCGTAGCCAAATGTTTCCTCTGTCATATTTATATATAAGTTGTTTCAAATGTTGTAGACGGTTTACAAATTTACTACAATCTACACAGCTCTTGTAAAACGTAAAGCTCTTACTTTAGGCGCAGTCTTTTTCTATACACAGGCTATTTTCTTAAATGTTAGCTTTTCTAGCGCTTTGATCGTATGTTTCAACTGTGTTGCCTATCTATCTATTAAATAAATAAACAAAAATATTTTCCAAAATTGACCGTGGTTCTTTGAAATAGTTTGTCTCTTTCCCCACATGCACCAAAGGAACTGCGTGGTCAATGGAAAATGCAACCAGGCCCGTCATAATACTGTATCGAATTCAGGATTTTAGATATAGCCCAGTTGCCATCTAAAATCTTGAAAACAAATGTAGCCTACAATCTAATTTTATTTTTCCATTATTAAAGTGATATATGGACACCAAATGCATATAGCCTAGCATCTGACCCATCGGCTACTAACCATGTTCCCATCTTAACTAAAAAATATATAAAAAGACTCCTCTTCCAACACAACTAACGTTTTTGTTTGCACATGTTACACAATGACACCCAAGGACATGTAAGGCTATGACAGTAGAACTTAATTGAAATTCTGAAATTATTCAATTACCAGTCCCAGTTTACATATCGAAGTACTGATAATGTTTCGTTACATTTCCTGAGCACAACAGGGTCTGTTTAACGGAACATTGGCTTAAAATTGCAATCTTAAACCAAGTCAGTGTCGCTTGGACTCTATTATTTAACTCACTCTCCTGCGTCTGTGATAGGCTGCAGTTGGCAGGTGTAATAATACAATTTAAGATCTTCTAGAACATTTTGGGTAAATACATATTGGTCAAGTAGGCTATCGCGTAATGGAATTGCACACATGCGGAAAACATTAATTAATTAATTAAATGTTGTAATGGTAAATACAGTTAGTTTAATATTCAGCGGGTACACTTTTAATAATATGAAGGCTGATACCTTCTCAAGTCCTTATGTTGATGTATCACAGTACATATGGGCTATATAATGAACAAGATAAACAACGAAAGTAGTCTTCGAATCCGAAGTTCTGATTCAGTCCTCCACAAAGCGTTATATTTGAACACATTACCATTATCAGCTGTAGTATTTTGTGTTATCCCTGTAGTATCCATTTACAGCATTTACAGTTTTAAAAACAATTAAGTTCGAGTAAGCTTGAGTATAAACCAATCCAATATGTTACTACAGCATTTATAGCTAGGCTATACTTTCTCCAGAACAATTCAACATGCGCTGGTATAACTTTTTTTGCCTATTCATATGCAAAGGCCATTTAACTGAACTGTGCAATTCGGGAAAAGGCTGATGTATTTAGATTCAGTAAGAGATAAGCGTTAACCAAAAAAAAAAAATAAAATAAAAATACAGAGAAGCAAGCGACAACGGCATATGGTTCATCCAGATGCTTGTATCACTTCTCACTTCTTAGTAACGGAAAACTGTCCTAGGTTCTGAGGATTTAGAATCCCATATCTGTCGAACGAATCCCTTTTACCTTTGGGGGAAAAAAAAAACACCCGTCATGTCGTACAACACCTCACAGTTGAAAAAAGGGCTACCAACGTGCCGCTGTGGAAATGACTTCATCCATAAGGGATAAGAGGTCACACAGTGATCTCAGAGGATGGGTGTAGTTATGCCACGGAGAAGCTGGTGACAAAAATATCCATCATCATCATCATCATCCATCAGAAATACATGCAAAATTGCAGAAGGAAGACCTACAACCCAGATAATCAACGTTTTTAACAGTTCAACTACACCTTCCCCCAATAAATAAATAAATACTTCAGAATAATTACCCCCCACTGTCTTATAACTCTGCAGTCTTGGTGCAGAGAGTCTCAATGTTTGAGGTATAGTGTTATAAAAGGGATAGTTCGCTTTCTTTTTTTAAACAAAATATTATTTAATTTCAAGTGCATAGTTTCAACTGGCCTTGATAGTTTATGTGCGATGAAGGATATTTAAATCATTTTAGAGTGTCTTCATTATGGCAGGTCTAGAGGATTTGGGGTTTTGTGGTCTAAATAAAGAACATACACAGCAAGACAGCCCAAAGCAGTTTGTAAAGCCAAAATATGCCTCCAGAGGCTGTACATACTATCCTATCCTATGTATACTATCCTTTTATTATTCAAAAATTATGTTCTCTATTATTTCAAGTTATTCATATTTATGTTTCTAGTTGTGAATAAATGCAATAAAATTATGTTGTTCAGATGCACAGCCTCTGGAAGCATAACAATCCTGTAAAAGTTGCTTTGTAGTTACCTGAAGTGCATGTTATTTCCTTAGACCACAACCATTTGAATACCCCATACATGCTACTGCAGGGCCAACAGGGCAACAGAAACCTCTGGAAATATCATACACATACACATGTTTTCGTTTGTAGGCTTTGGAGTCTGTCATTGGCATTTGTCAGCATAAGAGTTGTGCCAATGGAAGTCAAGGAAGCTATTATAAGGCTGAGAAATAAAAAAAACTGTTAGAGATATAGGTCAAACCTTAGGCTTACCAATAATCAACCATTTGGACCATCATTTAGAAGAAAGAGAGCAATGGTGAGCTCAGTAATCACAAAAAGGCCTGGTAGGCTAAGGAATAACTCTACAGTTTATGACTGAAGAATTCTCACCATAGAAAAAGAAACACCTGCCAGACAGATCAGAAACACACTTCAGGAGGCAGACGTGGATGTGTCAGTGATTGCTTTCTGCATGAACAGACTCAATGAACAGAACTACAAAGGCCACACTGCAAGATATAAACCAATAGTAAGCCGCAAATACAGGATGGCCAGGTTACAGTTTGCTAAGAAGTACCGTAGACTGTAGAATTCAGGAAAAAAGGTCTTGTGGACAGATGAGACGAAGATTCACTTCAGAGTGATGGCAAGAGCAGTGTGGAGGCCAAAAGGAACAGGACAAGATCCCTCATCTGTGGTGAGGGTGTCACCGTTTAGGCATGAATGACTGATACAGGTACTGGCTCACTTGTCTTCACTGATGATGCACCTGCTGATAGCAGCAGCAGAATGAATAGGACAGGTGATTGAGGTTTGTTCTGCATTACGATGAAAAGTATTTGGTCATAAACTGTAGAGGTCTTCCTTGGCCAACCAGGTCCTTTGTGAGTACTGAGCTCACCAGTGCTCTCTTTCTTCTTAAAGATGTTTCAGATGGTTGATTTTGGTAAGCCTAAAGGTGCGGCCTATGTCGCTGGCTGCTTTTTCTTATTTCTCAGCCTCATAATAGCTTCCTCAATTTTCATTGGCACAGCTATGGTTCTTATGCTGACAAACAGCATGAACAGACTCCAAAGGCAATCAAAAGCCTAGAATCAAGGCTAGATACTGGGAGCTCTCATACTTGCACTAAAACGGCAACTGAACACACCTGACTAATCTGAAACACCTGTGAAGCCATATGTCCCAAACATTACAGTGTCCTAAAGGGGGGGGGGGGGGTATGTATAAAAGTACTGTTATTTCTACACGGTTAAACCAAAATGAATGAAAATACCCTTTAATAAAAGCTGAAAATCTGCACTTTAATCGCTTATGAACTGTTTGATTACAAATCTAAACTTATGGAGTATACAACCAAATCAATATGGTTTTGTCCCAAGAAACCCACAGAAAACGAAAATATCCCTTTAAAGTGCAACTGAACATGATTAACCGGCTTTCGCCTGCACAGGAACACGGAACGCAAGAATAAATGACTGGATAAAATAAGCAAATGACACACTGTAAATTGCGAGTATTGCAAATTGCCACAGTATTAGGCCTTCAGATAATTGAAAATAAGATTTGAATTTAAAGGGCCAGGAAGAGCCAGTTACATAAATAACAACAGCAACAGCAAATAAGTCAATTAAAAAAAAATTATATATTTTAAGGAGAGAGCAGTTGACTCACACTGCGAGATTGCTATTGTCATCTGGGACTGCGGGTGAAGTGCTCAGCAAAGTCTAAGCTGCGGATTAAATTTTTTTTTTTTAAAGGATTGATTAAGGTCAATGAGCAGCCCCAGTATACTTCTCATGGAACAACTTGCACTCCAGTCGATTACAGTGATACCGGCCACTGTCCTGGCCTGGTGCTTGTATTCATTCTGCTGTTCCGTTTGCGCCTGGAACTCTCTCCATGTTGTGTTTAGTCGCTAAAGCGTGGGCCAAATTAATAAGCGTCAGTAGCACACCTGCGGTGGAGGGGCCGGATAGTTTATCCCTTTCATTAAACGCACTTTCCAGCAGCACTTTTTTACGGCGCACACGGTGCTGCTCAATTTTATCAAACACAAACTGCGCGACAACGAATGCGGTCCTTCCCGGCGAAAAGGACGAAGCGGCAACAGCGCGGTTTCGCGGCGCGCCCCGGTGACGCAGAGGGCCGATTCAGCGGGTCCGGGCTCCCGCCGTTTCCAAAGCAACGGTCCGCGGCCATCAGCCGCCACCTCTGGCACCGCGGCGGCAGAGGCGGCGAGGTTCGTGCGCCAGCACAGGTGAGCCGGGACTATTATCTGCTGGCTTTCACACGAAGCCCCGGCACGGCTGGGGGTGGACAGATGGCTTTGGGTGGGGGGGGGGAGGGGGCGGGGGGGGGGGGGGGGGGGGGTGGGGGGGGGGGGGGGGGGGTCAGGTTACCCTCTGCTGCTCCCAGGTCTAAAGGCCAAAACCAAAGACAACGGCATGACCGCAGCGCCCCCCCCCCCACTCCCCCCCCCCGCTCCGTTTCCGGTGGCTAACCTTACGGTCCTCCAGCCCTTCCTGGATCAGAGCCCGCTCTTCCATATGGAAATAAATGGAGCAAACAAGGTGCGGCGACCGAGCGGTTTTCCGTAAGCCGCAGGTGAACAGGTGCTCCGCTTCTTCAGGGCTCGCCCGACGGGCGACCACCGTCGGTCGCCTCGAAAACGCAGCGGATGGAAAAACAAACACGGGGGCTTTATTTTTTTTTTTTACGGAATTCTCAAATTTATTTAATGAAATGCTTCCATTTGCACATTTCTAATAAACATGACTTCTCATTAAAAACAGTTTGATATGTTAACAATTAAAGATGAAATTTTCAAGCTTTTTTTCCTTCTCCCTCTTTTACAAAGATTATATTACAAGCATTTATATATTTATAATTTTTGTTTTTTTTATTAGAACAGGAATCCCCAGATGAAACAACGAATCGGTTTTCCTATCAGAAATCTAGAATTAACTCTAGCTATTTTTACGTAGCTTCTCGCGCGTCGACCAGTTCGAATAAGATACGACTCTGGCCCTGATCGCATCGACAGCCTCGACCCGTCCGTTCGATAAAAGTAGACCTCCCTATATTTTACAACAGCAACGTTTACTTCAGCTCAAAGACATTTAACTTCTTCTACCTTCAGTGAATAAAAGACCTGCCGTGGGAGGACTTTGTAGTGATTCGTGATTACTGGTCAGGCGAAAAAGCATCAATTTCATCCGGGTCACTGTTTTGTTTTGCATACATTCTTTTAAAAAAACACAAAAGTGAGCATTGTTTTTTGAGCACCCTCGCTCAGACCACACCTCCTATGTTATAAATCAGTGCTTGGAAAAAACGAAATCAAAATCCCAAAAAAATGAAAAGAAAAAGAAAACAAAGAACACAAACAGAAGAAGAAGAAGAAGAGGACGTACAGGTACGATGTACAGGTAAGGCAAAAATAGTGCAATGAGACGGTGTTGCAGCTCCGGAGGAGCCTACGAGTGGCTGTAGCACCTGGCTCCCATGGCAACCGCACTAGTTGGGGAGGGGGGGTGGGGGGGTGGGGGGGTGGTAGGAGATGCCAGAGCGAGTGGTGTTGTGCCAGGGGAGGGAAGAAGGCAGTTTGCCATCTCCACACCTGATGGCTGCCGCTGCAAGACAACGGCAACGCATTAGCCCTGTCGTCATGCCAGCGAGGGGCCTGCGCCTCCCAACTCAAATGTACGCATACATATACATACGCAACTGTTGCTTTCATAACGCATTTACTGCCTTTCCGCCCTTCCTTCCACGTTAATCCCGTGAAACGTGTGCTAGGACCCCACAGTGCAGACATAGAGCGAGTGAGCAAGGGGGGGGGGGAGGGGTTTGGGGTGGCAGAGAGAAAGGTGGGAAGGGAAGAGGGGGGGTGGGGGGGGGGGCGGCAGAGAGCAAGGGGAAGAGAGAGGGAGAGAGAGATGTGGAGGAAGGGGGGGCTCTCATGATTTTAAAGGAGAATGTCAGGTAAAGGAGGGAGGCTCTCCTGAAAGAGAAATGATGCGAGCAGACCGCTCTGGGCAGCAGGGAACCCGGGAGCCAGGTGCCACACGCAGACGCAACGCGCTAACACTCGCTCGCGCCGCGCGGCCGAGACGCCGCGTCCGGCCTCGGCGTTAGAAACGCCCGCCGGAGCGACGGATTCAACCCCGAGGCCCCGACGGGCGGATTCAGACTTCAATCTGAGCGCGCGCGCGGACCGCGACGCAACGCGCCGGCCAAAAACCGACCGTCTCAGATATTACTTCCTATTTACAAAAGGAAAACGAATCGAATCGAAAAAATTAAAGCGTTTCACAATCCGAGAAAAGAGAAGAAAAAGAAAATGAAGACATTTGATTTCAGGTTACCACTGAGGACCAAGTGCAAAAACGAAGCCAGCGGGAATGTCACACTGTAATAATGTCTTGCAGCTTCACAGGACGAGAAACGTAAAAATAACGTCCAAAAACGAGACCCGGTAATAAAAACCATATTCATCACAGGTTACAAGTATCCTACACAGGATAGTCCACATCACACACAATTACAAATGCAGTCTTTTTCATTCCAGTAAAGTTGCATAAATCAAGCGAAAAATAAAAACAAAATAAAATCAAAAACCGTCCACTGAAATAAATCTAAAATAGAAAAAAAAAAAAAAAAAAAAAAAGGAATGAAATTAGATTCGTCTCAGTGGGAAGCACATTGTTATTCAGTCCGTTTGCATTCCAAACTTCACAATGTAAAATAGGCATCTAAACCACAAATCAGGAGCCAGGTAGTGTAGGGCAGTGGTTTCCAAACCTTCTAGATCCCATGAAAAAAAAAAAAGCAAATATATTTCCAGCGAGCAATCTCTTAAAATGTAGCCTGGGACACAAACGTTCATTTACGCAATTCAAAATGGAGGGTCAAAACAGCCGCGTGTACGCTGCAGCTAGCGCAGTTAGCATCAGCGACTCATCGGGCCGGCGTGAATTTTAACAGGAAATATTATAGACAGCAAGTATTTTCCTCCGCGCGTGTCCTGCGACACACGGCCGGAGATCCACTGGCGTGAGAGCGTTCGTAGGCAGACGAGGGCGAGCGAATAAATATTTCGCCACCGGCGACGGCGGCGATTTTGACAGTGTTTAAGACAGCAGTGTCGAGAAGATGACTCTTCGTTAAGACGAAAACAAAATCACATTGTAAAGGATTCGGAGGCACCAAAAAAAAGGTAACGATAAAAAAACAAAAAAACAAACAAACAAAATAAAAAATAAAAAATAAAAAACCAACAACACGTGGATAAATACAGATTGGACTTTCC
Organism: Anguilla anguilla; assembly: GCF_013347855.1. NCBI lineage: Eukaryota > Metazoa > Chordata > Actinopteri > Anguilliformes > Anguillidae > Anguilla > Anguilla anguilla. The sequence continues at coordinate 24,332,712 of NC_049201.1, forward strand.
TGACCGGTGAGGGTTTGACGTTTTCATAAGTTTCGATTTCCGTGGGGAACTTAGCCCATGGCTCGGCTTGACTGTTTGCCTGTCGGTGTACACGTAGCGTTCGGGAAAGCCAGCAAAAAGAACAGAGAACAGCTCTTCGTTCCAAATTCCACAAAACACTTCCTCAACGGCCGTGTGTGCGGCCTGCTTGGTACGGTTTGGAAACCACTGTAAATCACACCTTTGCCACAATCAGAAATATCACAAATATTTATTATAACTTCATACTTTAAAATCATTAAATATTTTTTTACTCAGTTCCCTGAATAATTATTGGACTACTACTTCTGACTTATCATTCTATGAACAATGGTAAGTCTAAAGTCACAAGTTTTCACACCCCCCCACCCCACAATCATTTTGAATTAGCATTTGATTCTTCCTAAATTCAATTAAAACTCACAGTGTCACGTGTAAATGAACAAAACAACAATTCAACAACACAATCAGAAATGTACTTAAGAACGATATATATATTTTCATATTTAACTTAAAACATTGCCAGTGTTTGCCCAGTTATATTTGAGAACCAAACGAAAAAAACTAAACAAAAAAAAAACACAAAACAAACATTGCAGTCGTGAGGGTGTGAGGTTTTAAAAACGAATCTGTTAAGAGCTGAATCACACGGAAATAAAAACAACAAAAAAAAATCACTTTGCAGGGAAGAGCTCAGTTGGAGGATTTGCTTATAGCGCTGGCTGAACGTCGGAGTTTTCCAGAAACTCTGTTCTTTGTGGCACGCGGCATGGTGGGGGAGACCTGGTCGGCGGAGTCTGTTCCTACGGCAACGCTGAGCTCAGCACTTGTGCTGCCGCTGAGGGAACCTGGGGACAGGGTAAAGAGTGCAGTCAGGCGGTGACGCTCCCTCCCAAAAAAAAAGAGCCCCTCCCTCCCCCCCCCTTCCCTCTTTCCATTACCCCCACCCCCCCCCCCCCCCCGACCCCCTCCGTTCCCTCCCTTGGGCCTTACAGTACTGCTGCATCTCGGTACCCCTGAGGGAACCCAACGCTCTTCCTTGCGAGCGTTTGATGCACTGAAGGCTTGCGCGTGCGTTGCAGACAGTGTAGTCGGGGACTGCGCACTGCGCCATGCACCGAAAAGCGCGCTTGGCAAGCATGCGTGGTGGACAAGCAGAAGCCGCTCGCATTTCCCCTTTAAACGAACCGGACCCGGGTCGCCTGTCCCATCATCGCTGTGCGGGCCTAATCCCGGAGAAAATGATTTCGTTTCTCTACCCTTTTGGTCTCCGCATGCCCCCGTGGGGACCAGCCAATGGAAGGGCACGGTCGCAGACTCGAAAGCAGCATGCTGGGCGTGAAGGCCCCTTTTATTTGCAGCGTCATTTCGAGACAAGAATGCAATCGAAAAACGGCATGGGAAATTAACAAACAAACAGCAGACAAAAACAAAACAAAACAAAACAAAACAAAACAAAACAAAACAAAAACGCATCCCGCGCTGGGCGAAACAAAGACAGCGCCTATTGTTTCAGGACAACAGGCGCAACGCAGAACGTGCAATAAGCGCTCCAAACGCTCGGCATACGCGCAGACACCGGCTTTCGTCTGTTTGCTGACGGTGAGGTATGCAGAAAAGAATGCATAATGTTGGCTTATCCTATGCTCAAACGCAAGACGGAAAACAATAAAGGACTCGAATGGGGGAACAGATGGGCGTATTAAGCTTTCATCAACAAAAAGAGAGAAAGAATCAGGTCAAGGGTCTTCCATTAAGCAGTTGCATCCAATAGTTGGTGCACCTCAAAAAAAAAAAAGAAGTGTTTTTCAAACATTTCGGGGAGCAAAGCTGGAATATGTGGCAAAATCTCATCGCTGAGTTAGCCAAACAACATCTCTGAACAACCCAGTACTCCCAGCCTGTACACAGGCTTCAGATTAAACAAGTCCTCCCGTATTGTAAAGATGGCATCTGGTTGCCTTCTTTCCCTCCGCTTTTTACCCCCCCCCCTTCTTTGAATCTTCTCAAGTTCCTCTAGCTAAAAGGAACGGCAGATGGCCAAAGAAACATATACTCCACTGAGTGGACATCAGCATTGCCGACTTCCACTTGGGAGAGGGAGAGGGAGAGGGAGAGGGAGGGGCGGAGCCAGTGTTAACTGGCTGAAATGCACACAGCTTCTAGAAAGAACCCTGTGGGAAAGAACCACCACAGGCAACCCCACAGCAACTTCTGCAGGTACTGTGACATCACAATACGGAATTCCGTTAACTGTCCAATCAGAACATTCCAAGGTCGCAGCTTTTTACCAAACCCCGCCCCACCTCAGCAAGTGCACGTAGCCAGACCCATTCCATTGTTTCCAACACGACTGAGGGGGGCGGGGGGGGGGTGGGCGGGGCAGAGATAACCACCTGCAGGTGAAGGCTTTGGCCAATCCGTGGCGTCAGCCGAGCGCATCCAGCGGCCCGAGAGACGCTTGTGACGAGTCCGGCTTTGTTCGCGGTCGAGAGAAAAAGGTGAGCGGGGCCATCCCGCCTCGCTGCGTGACGAACAAAGAGGCCTCCAGAAAAAACAAAACAACAAACAAACTAGCTGGGCTGAGCTATTCGGGCTCCGGCGGGTAGAGGCGCTAACGCTAACGGGGCGGGAGGAGAACCCGTGCCGTTCGGGCTCCGCTCAGGCCCGGATCCGCGCGGTGCCGTACGGTCCCGCGGTCGAGGTTAACCGAGGAAGGGGAGGGGCCTCCGTCAGAAGGCCCAAGAATGAACATCTCTATGGGACCGGTACACGGACGCTAACAGGCCGCAACCCGGACCCATTGAATGCTTGTGCACTACGTGTTGCTGTTCGCAGACGGTCTGTCCCATTTAAACACTTCTCTTTTCCAGGGACGTGTATTTAGGCTGCTGTGCATATTGCAAAACTTTCCATCGCGCAAAAGAGGGTCAGGATTACACGGCGTTGGGTTTGTTCCCAGGTGCCGTAAAGCCTTCGTAAGGGCTTTCCCCACAGATCCTACAACGGAAAAACGGATCCGATGTTTTCGCAACGTTTCAAACCAACGTCTGGCACGAATGTCGCAGTGGTATTTTTCGATAAAGCTGGGAGGCAAGACGTCTCGCGTTCAGTTTCGCTTGTTTTTTCCCCACAATAAAAACAGCGAAACGCGCGAGTTCCTTAAAACGTTTGTTCTTCTTTCTTTTGCAAAGAGAGGTTTTTTTTTTTCCTGAGTTAGCGACAGCGGGCACAGGCTTAACGCCGTTGGGCCTCGGCGCAGCGGCGAGCGAGGCCTGCCGGCCAATCACAACGCAGCTCCCTCAGAAGAGTGCTGATATTTGGTCAGCCCTTCCCCTCTGTAATTTTTTCCGACATGCTGCCCCCCCCCCCCCCGCCTCCCACCTCCACCTCCACCAACCCCCGTCCCCGCCCCCCCCCCCCCCCCAGAGATTGCCCAGACAAACAAGCAGAGGAGGTCACACCTGGCTTGTGGACGCAGGCTCCGCCCACGCTCCTCCAGGTTCCTGCCACTCCGCTTTCTTCCCTTTTGTCCTGCGCTCCCCCCACCCCCCCCACCCCCCACCCCCCAGCTGTTCAACACACAGAACCCCCCCCCCACCACCACCAGACACACAAAAAAGCCCAAACGGCCGAGTTAGGGGGTGGGGGGTGGGGGGGACTTTTATTAAGCCAGGCTGACTGCGGAGCGCCGAGCAGCACGCGCCGGTCCTCGTCTCCGTGCCACTTCAAAAACCGTCGAGCGGCCGCGCTCGGAGCCCGGCGCGAAAAGAAAAAGAGGCAAAAGTAAAAGGACCTATTTCCTATTGGCTGACTCCCCATTCCCCCCCCCCTCGCCCCCCACCCTCCCCTCTCCTCCCCCCCCCCCCCCCCCCCCCCCACCATCTCCCCCCGCAGCAACTCAGACAAAGCTTAAATGACAAAGACATTTTTTTCCAGTACGGCAGGTGTTAGTGTCAGATTCTGCCCAAGGCGAAACAGGCACACATGGAAGAGAGAGAGAGAGAGAGAGAGAGAGAGTGAGGGAAAAAAAAAAACAGGAACAGAGGGTGGAAAAAAAAAAAAGGAGTTGCTTTTGAGTAAAAGCTGAGACATGCAGGAGCAAAAGAGCCGCGATTAGTAAATACCCCCCACCCCCGCCCCCGCCCCCGCCCCCGCTCCGGCGCGTTCATGCTGCTGCTTAGTCGGATGTTAATTGTCCACACTTTTACCAGCCGTGCGCCAACAACCTCAATTATCAGCCTGGCAAAGTAAAAAAAAAAAAACCCGCAACAGTATCATTGCCTTTTTTGTCAGAAAAAAAAAGCAGTCAGTAAATAAAGGTTGTTGGTTAGTACAAAAAGGGAAAACAAAAAGGAAAAAAAAAAAAGAAAAGGAAATGAGCAAACTGGCAAAAAGGGCGTGGCCGCGGTCGGCGCACAGGGTTTCCGGGGCGGGGTGCTTACCTTGGTCAATTACCGTAATCGGACCGTTAACATATTTTAATCTAAAAAGGAAGAGAGACACAAACAGGAACGTCACGTAAGGCGGCACACCCCGGCGCTGCCACACAGAGCCCGGTGCGGGCGACAGGAGGGCCCTTCGGGCGCCGAAGGCGGGGCCGAACGGCTAGCAGGGCGGAGCCGAGCGGCTAGCAGGCGGGGCCGAGCGGCTAGAAGGCGGAGCCGATCGGCTAGCAGGCGGAGCCGAGCGGCTAGAAGGCGCAGCCGAACGGCTAGCAGGCGTACACCAGGGGTTAGTCAGCGTTGCAGCCCAGAGGTGTTAAACAGGCGCGGTGAAATTATGTGAACGGGCGCCGAAAAATGAAAAGAAAAGAGAAAGTGTGAATTTTTTTAGCGGTTAGAAATCAAGCGGACTAAAAAAAGACAGTTAGTAATTAAATTCACTTCGTCCAAACCAGTTTTATGAAGTTGACGATACTTCTTTATCAGTAGGAAATTCTCACGTTGAAAGAGGAAAGAATTAGAATACCTTAATAGTGTGTAGCTGTGTGGTAGACCCAACACCAGGCAGCTATAGACGGGAGCTGATAATCGTTCGGCGAGGAGCGCAGCTAAATTCGCGAGCGTGATTTTTTTTTAAAAGATAAAGGTACTGCAGTTAAAATCACATTTTTTTTAAACTAAAGGCCGTACTGTTATTAAGGCAGCTACTGAACACCGGCCAAAGCTCCCTATCTCCGTTTTAAAATAAAGTAGATTAAATTAAAATAAACAAGAACGGTCATAACGGTGTGTGTGCAGAGCGTCTCGGGAGCTGTAAAGAGGAGGAAGAAAGTGCCGGAATATTCTAAGTGTACTCCAGATACGCAGTTCCTGGAGGCTGGATGGAGCGTCTCTGATTGGCTCTTTTTTATCAAAGTCAAAAGCCGCCTCTGCGGGTAGCCTGGGGAGGGGAGGGGGCGGGGCTTAATGACAGGGGCGGGATAATGGAGGAGCACGTGGTGCGCGTGGCCAGGGGGGTAACCCCTGCAGCCCGAACGCAGATGTACACCTGCCCGGGAGCTGACCATCGAGCGGCCGATGGGGATTAGCGGGGTCGCTAACGCGGCGCGATGCGCAGATGGAAACGTATGGCTCTGATAAGGATCTCCTCCCCAGTAATGTGGCTTAAACGAGGGCTCAAATAGCGCTGTTGCAACACGCTCGTGACATACTGAGGTGAAAGTGCATCTCTGTCCAGTGGTGTTGGGGGGGGGGGGGAGAACGCGTTAGCTGCTGTTGAACAGGAGATTTGACTGAGCAGGGGAAGCAACAAGAAATCTAGTCGCAGTTAAAAAGTGTAAAGGAAAACTCCAAGCTAAACACTTACATTGTTAATAAACATGAAACAGCGATGCAAAATTAATTCAACGGTCTATTATCTCATATTTGTAATATAATTGAACTTATTGCCATTTCCAATTTTTGACTTGCTATCTGGGTCAGGCTTCTTCCGAATGTGCTCAAGTGTGTCATTTTCCTACGTTACCCAGAAGTAGAAGAAACTTTCAATACACCCCTTCGTGGGAACGTTAGCTAAAAGGCTAAAAGCAAAGTGGGAGATAGAGGCCACGCCCCCAATCCTCTGCAAAACAATGCTGTTGCATAACTGGACTATTGAGGCTGCTAGCACAGCAGAAATCGGTACGTCCTCTTGATAAATGATGGATTACTCTCAGTAGGGTTATTGCAGGGATTGAAGGCAAAGCCCCTGACTATTAGTCCCTAATGGGCTAAAATGAATGTCTGATACTTACAGTCAGTGCTATAGCCAGCTGAAGACACACTCTCCTATTAAACTCCATTGTGCCAGCTGTGGCAATATCACCACGTGAGGTTATGTCGTCAACTCACGTTTAACTGCAAAAAAAAGAAATACCACGCAATACTACCCAAAATAGAAAAATAGGACCTGGGTTGGCTTTTACCAATATGCAAATTACAACAATGTCATAGTGTTTTCAGGCTGGAGTTTTCCTATTATACACAGTCAAAACAATCCCGCTTTGAATCATGTCTCCATAAGCTGTAAGCAAATGGTGACTTTTATCGGTCTGAAACTACTCAGCCAATAAATCCTTCGGGCTGTGGCTTTGACATCTCCTTCCACCCCATGGCTACATTTAGCGTCGCGTGTAGCCCACGCCGGCGTACTCGGCCGATAAGCTCCTAAATATCGGCCCGCCAACGGAGACTCTCACCGCCGTTAAGCAGATGCTGTGTTTTTATCCCACAGAAATATACTGTAATGCTTTTCTTAGGCGGGTCTAACGCGGGCAAAGAAACGCGACTTTAAATTAAAATTCCTTTGCGAAATGCGCACACACGCACGCCTACAGTTATTTACCCTCCCGCCAGTTACACACAGCGAAGAACACTTCTATCACACCCTCGTCAATGCAACAAAAAAGTGCCTTCCATAGCCAACTCAGCTTATTGCTAACATAGCTTGCCCTCAGTGCAACATAATGATGCGTGTTTGTGCATGTGTATGTATATAGCTTTATGCTAATAATGCTAACTGCCTGCTAAATATTCAGGCAGAAAAAAGAAAACAAAAACAAACAAAAAGAGGGCGGGGTTCTGTGCAGTGCTGGGGTGTGGCTGTGACCGGGGGGCTGACCAGCATGCAGGGAGTTCCACTTAACAGACAGCCAGGAAACAGTAGACCCACTGGCCTGCTCTTGACTTGCGCTCTTTCAATCACTCATTCACTCATACACCCTTGTACTCACTCACTCACTCACTCACGCACTTACTCACTCACCCACCCACCTCCTTTAATCAATCATTCCGTCATTCACACATTCATTCACTCTCTCGCACACTTCCACTAGAAACTAAACCATTCTCCTATTTCATAACGTTCCAAAACAAAATCCCAACAAGGTATGAGGCAAGACAGAGTGCAAAAGTACCACAAATATCTTCCAGACACAAAAATAAATAAATAAAATAAATTCTCGGGTGAGAACGGCAGACACGTTCAAGGCGTGTGAGTACATCGCAGCGAGCCTCAGTCGGCGTAGGGTCACACGGATGCGGGCGGTGGGCCACTGGGCACGGAACGCATGCGGGGGGGGGGGGGGGGGGGGGGGGGGGGCGCTAAAAGAACCCGAGCAAGTTGAGGGTGTTTTTTTTGGGGGGGTGGGTGGGGGTGGGGGTGGGGAAGGGGGGGTTTGGGATTGGGGGCGGGGCGGAGGAGGGGCATGCCAAGATCAAGGAAACGGGCAAGAGGCTTACAATCGAATCTGGCCCAAGGATACTCCACGTCCCAAAACATCCCTGGCCAACGCCTGGACGCTGTCGTGAATGAAACGTTAGGACGGAGGATGAACGGGAAGCCGCGGACAGAGGGGACAAAGACACAGATCTGCAATCTCATCGTAACGCGCCCATTGACTTTTAACAGCCACTTTCGTCGCGGCCCAAAAAAGGTCGTTTCTATCAGTCCCCGTGTCATTTGTGAGAATTAGCTTGCAGCGGCAAGCATTCTATACATTCAACTTATACTCAGATCTGCAACAGGAACAAAATCGGAAATTAATTATAGCCTAGCTGGCTGATGTGAGCTGTATATTTGGTGTTTGAGCTGGGTTTTTAAAAAGTATGAGTGGAGAAAGAGTGGCCCACATTAAATTGTCAATGAAACACCACCTTTTAAGCTGATGGAAGCTGACTTGTTTTGAGCAGACTAGGCGGCTAGCTAACGTTACTCTAAAGTAAATAACGTTCAAAAATGCACACGGCTCCCGTTCTCTGAAGGGAATTAGAAGAACACGATTCATGGCTCTCTCCTGTTGCCACAGTTAGCGGTAGCGCAATGTTTTGACATTTTCGCAGCCTGGCAGCCAAGCCTGATGAAAAACACCATTTGCAAAGCTGTGTGTTTGATGGAGACTTGAAGTATGACTTCCGAGGGCGGGGAGCAAATACTCATCGTTCCATGCTCTTCAGAGGCAACACACGGAAAGTGCAGTTGTGAATTACACAGATAGCAAACTTTAGCTAGCTAGGTGGATACATGTATAAACCGTAGCACTTTTTCATGAATACCCCAAAGCAAGCTAGAAGGTAAGCAATTAGTTAGCTTACTAAAGTGCCTACTTTGCTATTTCATCCATTCAGCGTTAGCTAACTACTTTAACTTTAGCCAGCAGGCTAGTAACGACAATAAATTACGTGCATAAGTAGGCGTACACAATCATTTGATAGTGTTGTATCCAGTAAACGGTCGACACCTCACAATCGCGACGGAACCCGAAATAGGGGGTCACCAATGGTACAGGGGACGCAGGTGGAGCACTTACACTGGTAGAGCCGCTAGGGGCTAGTCCCAGAACAACAGGCAAAGTGAGGTCACCTCAACGTCACTTCCCCTACATACAGTCCCATTAAAGTGTGAGCAGCAGGCCAATGTAACCAGTTATTTATCATTAACATAAACATAACATAAACTAGTTATTTATCGTTAACAATTCAGCACCTGACATGAATTCAACTGATTTAATCTATGACCTCGAGACAATGTTAAAACGTCTTTTGTGTGCAATCCTACATTGAGCGGGTGACTGTGGTTGTTCGCTCAGTGCGACTGTGCTCAGTGCTATCAGTGCGGGAGTTTCGGGGGGATGAGCAGGGTGTCACAGTGTTTTGTACGAGCGGCCATTTTGGTCCATAGCTAGTCAGGTAAGCAGAGATATTCGCCCGATCAGCAAAAGCAGAAAAGCTCAAACTCAACTGATCCTCGTAAATAAATGGAACACGAGCTACGTTCAAGTTCAGCGAACAAGGCAAACGTTTGCAAACTATTTCAAACTTTTTTCCGTTAGCCTTGTGTTCGCTGCGAACGTTTGCAAACATAAGGGAACGTAAAAAGCAGTTCAAATTGAACTGTTCAAAGAAAACATGTTCGCCACGAACGTTCGCCTCTGTTCGCTGAACGTGAACGCACCTCAGGTCTTAGTTTCTTTTGATTGGCACAAGGTCTTAGCCTTTTGTCAGTTTTGCGTTTGGTCAACCACTCCGTCCTACAAAATCTGTGAATGCCACATAAAGTAAAATAAAAAATGTAAGACTGAAAGCTACCAGTTGCTGTCAGAGAGAGGAAGAGACGCTTCTACTGCGATGTGCACTTGCACTCTTGTATAGTACTGTGTCTTGTGGGTGCGTTAAACTGTCAGGCACTTCAGCTGCTCAGTAAATCGAGAGGCACTACTGGCTAAGACAAACCGATGAGAAATAATGTAAAAAAAAGTGACACGAGTGGAAATAAAGGTGTGTGTGCATGTGTGTGTGTACACCCTGACTGTGCCACAACATCTCATTTCAGAGACTGTTTATTGTGTGTGTGTGTGTATGTATGCGTGCATGTGTGTGTGTACACCCTGACTGCGCTACATTTCTCTTTTCAGAGACTGTTTATTGTGTGTGTGTGTGTATGTATGCGTGCGTGTGTGTGTGTGTACACCCTCAGTGTGCTACATTTCTCATTTCAGAGACTTAACTTTATTATCGTGTGTGTTTGCGTGCGTGCGTCCGTGTGCGCGCGTGTGTACGTGTGCGACAGCCGGCCACCAGGATAATAAAACGCTGTTCGGAACGCGTTTCCAACGAGGCGGGAGAGGGGTGCTCGCATTGAACCTCGATCGCGCCGCGAGCGTTTTTTACGCGTCGCCTCGGCGCGGCTCGCCGCGAAACAAACCCGCCGTTTACCGACGACAAAAAGAAACGTTTATTCCCGGGCCGGAAAAAAACAAAACAAAACAAAACAAAAAAAAATAAACGCTCCCGCGCCTGGGCTGACACGACGGAGGGCGAGGCCGTTTTTTTTTACCGCCGCGTCCCCCCGGCCACAAAAGAATCCGGGGAGGGGTCGCGGGGCGCGCGGGGGGGAAACGACGCGGTGCCGGTGCGGGGAAGGGACGAAGGCTGCGGCTCGCGGTAATTACGAGCCTTTTTCTCTCTCGCTCCCCCCGGCGTCCCGCGGCTGTTTAGCATTCCGCTCGGCGAGAGGTCGGCGGAGGTCAGCGCCGAGTCTCTCCACGCCTCGCGCGGGGAAACGGGGGCGTAATTATGCAAATGAGCCCGCCCCCCACCCCCCCCCCCCCCAAACCCTCCTCCGCCGCCGATGTCGTCTGCTTATCCACTGTGCCTCACGCGGACTGGCGTGGCCAGAGGCGAGCGTGGACCCGGCACACGTACGAACACGCGCGCCCATACGTGCACTGGGACACGCAAACGTACAGAAAAACGCACGCATGCGTTAGCCTGCTCGTGTTTATACGCAGTCACTCAGTCACGTAAAAACAGAAATGCAAGCACAGTCACGCTCAGGTACAGACCTACAGGACCGCGTGCGCACACACACACACACACACATGCACACACACACACACACACACACACACGCAAATACACCATCCTTAGACACACACACACCACACGCACACACACACACACACACACACACGCACACACACACACACACACACGCACACACACTCACACGCACACAGAATACCTGGCTCTTATCTTGTAACCGCGCGCCCCGCGGCGTGCGGACCGTGGCCTGCCGTGTTAAGCGGTGACGCATGTCCAACTTTATTTGCAGGTGATTAAATTGCAAATTTAATTTAGCCGCGGCGTTCCTCCGGCTTTGATGTCGGATGTTTGTTTGTCGGGTCGGATTGCGGGGGGGGGGGGGGGGCGGGATCAACGGGAGAACGGCATGCTGGGAAAGACGGGGCGGAAACTGCCAGGGACCACTGGGCCACACACGGGTACCAGACCGACCGAAGAGAGACCTCATCATTATTCTCCCTTTATGAATCATCACCATATTATGGGTAATTCTTCACCATGGTAACCCGTTTTAAACCTTTTTCCAAAACATCGTCACTGTAATTTATGGAAAGTTATAACCAGGTTTCAGTGCGTCTGCTGGTACGTACGTATTGGATACAAGATTATTATTACTATTTATTATTATTCATAATAATAATAATAATAAAAATAAATCTTCACCGTGTAATATTCCATGTGTTTGCTGCTCTTTTCTGTGGTTGAGACTGTGAAACAGGAAAAGGTTTCACGGTTTTTATAGCAGTAAAACTTTACAGAAGTGCCTTGTTTTGTGGTTCACTGGAACGGCTGAAGAGTCAGCGGCTGACTGGGGGCAGGTCGACTGGGGTGGAGGAGGGGGGGGGGGGGGGGTGGCGGGGGGGGGGGCTGGGGATCTGGAGTTCGGGAGATGACGGTACACACCTCTGCCCTCCCTTCCCCGCCGCGTTAATTCCAGGTAGCTGTATCCTAGCTGCGCAATCCACCTTTACAATTAGCCAGGGTGCTGTTTACCAATGGAGGGGGGGGGGGGGGGGGGGGGGGGGGGGGTTGTTATTCTGATAAGCGAGTCTTAATGTAGCCTGGGCACCACAGAGATAAAAAGACAAGCGCGTGACGCTGCCCGAGCTCTGTGGCGAAACGGTACCTGGAGGACGATCTTTACGCGAGTTTACACTCCGAGAAGTCAGTGATTAAAGAGAAGAGAAAGGGACAGGCTTGCAGCATGAGCAGATTGGGACGCTCTTAATTTGAAAGTTTTTGCTGATTTAGGAGGCGGAGAGAGGGAAGAGGAAAGGGAGGATCTGAGAAATGCGTAACGGCCCGACACCAGAGAGGGACTGCGGTTGGGAGACCGATGTACGGAGGAGAGAATGGATGCATGGGTGTAGCACCGCTGTAGTAAAGCAGAAGGTGTAGTGGTGTAGGAGGAGGGATGTGGCGATGGGTAATGGGGAAGGAGGACACACACGTGGAATTTAAAAAGTGTAGAAGGGAGTGGATGTAATGGAGGAGGGTGAAGAGGTTTATGGGTGGAGAGCAGAGGAGTGTATTGGGTGGAGTAGGTATGACGGGCGTGGGTGAAGTATGGAGGATGGTGGAGAGGTCTACAGAGGCAGGGGTGTATGTAGGTAGGAGGATAGAGGGGATAGTCAGGTGTAATAGGCAGAAGGGTGGAGGTGAAATATGCATGATTGGGGCAGGGCGTATGCAGGTAGGAGGTTGGAGGTATGTATGGGTGGAGTATGTAAATAGGAGGGTTGAGGGGATGTATTAGGTTGTAATAGGCAGGAGGGTGGAGGTGAAATAGGGATGATTGGGGCAGGGGGTATGGAGGTAGGAGAAAGGAGGGGGTGTATTAGGTGTAACAGGAAGGAGGGTTGAGGTGTACATGGGTGAAGTTTGGAGGAGAGGGGAAGGGTGTAGGAGGATGGAGGAGTGTACGAGATGTAGCAGGTAAGGAGGGGGTGTATGGGTGACGTTTGGTGGGGGTGGGGAAGGGTGTATAGAGGTAGGAGGATGGAGGAGTGTATGAGATGTAGCAGGTAGGAGGGGTGTATGGGTGACGTTTGGTGGGGTGGGGAAGGGTGTATAGCGGTAGGAGGATGGAGGAGTGTATGAGATGTAGCAGGTAGGAGGGGTGTATGGGTGACGTTTGGTGGGGTGGGGAAGGGTGTATAGAGGTAGGAGGATGGAGGAGTGTATGAGATGTAGTAGGCAGGAGGGGGGGGAGGGGTGCAGCACAGGCGTAGTTGTGCTCTCACCTGTTGCGCTGAGGGCGTAGTAGTTCGGGGAGGGGGAGAAGACCTGGGCGGCGAAATCCTCAAAGGTCATGACCTCTCTGTGGTTCTGCACGATGGCCTCCAGGTACAGCGCTCGCTCTTCATAGCTGAACAGCGAGGGGTTAAGGAAACGGCCCCAACACGACTGCACCGCACCCTCATAATGCATTAAAACCACAGTCAGAAGAACACACACAAATCTAATCTCATCATTATAAATTTAAACATTTGTACATTCACATCCCAACCATAAACCCAGCAACAAGCCCAAAACATTGTTTAAGTATTAAAAAAATAATACATACAGAGTCTTCTAAAGTATGTTAATGGTAAGTGAAATTTGTTTCACTTTAATGTATCATAAGTATAATATATAAAGACAGAGAACTGGAAAATGAAGAACCATTGCAGTCACAGAGGAGAGATCATTATAAAACCAAAAGCTACACCAAAGTTTCGCCAAAGCTAGAGTCAAATCCTGCCAACACAAGCCGTTAAACGCTCTGTTATTTAAAAAGCTCCAGTGTCGGTTTGAGGGTTCCATCCGCTGGCTCCGCCCCCTCCGCAGAGGTTCAGCTTGCCCTGGCTTGCTTTTGGGCGCTAATGACCAGGCTGCCAGAGCGAAAAGTCCCGCCTCCCTCCCCGCCTTTCCTGATGTGGGGGGGGGGGGGGGGGCTGCTGGTTTGACCCCAAATCTCATTAGGGGCCCCCTTTTCCAAGTCCGTCCCGCGTCGCCGTGGCAGCAGGCCGCTGCCGGCCACGGTCAACAGCAGGCCGCCGGGCCCCGCGGGCCGTCTGGCAAACAGGCGCGGCGACGCTGAGCTGGCACGTGCCGGCGTGCGGGCGGGGGGCGGGGGGGGGCTGGGGCGGGCGTGACAAATTGTTGAAAGGGGGGCCCCTGTATAAACTCGGGCCTGATGACCACCTGAGACTGGGGGCCTGTGTGTGGAGTGGGGGGGGTGTGGGGGGGCAGGTGAAGTGGGGGCACACGGCAAGAGACTCTTTTATCTAGACCCCCCCCACCCCCCCCACTTCATTCACTCGAACAACGGCTGAGTCAGATCAGCTATGCAGTAAATATCTATGTGTGAGCGTCTGCTCCCTCCAGGCTTACCCCCCCCCCCCCCCCACCCCGTTATTCTCACTTCACGTTGTTTGCCCAAACACTTTTGTGACTCGCCTCGACAACGGTGTTGACTTAACGTCGATATCCAGACGTAGCCTTCCGCGCCGAGCGTTGTCACACTGGAATTGGCTTTTCCGGGACCGAGCGGTAGAGGCAGAGACCCTTAGGGTTTATATCAAAACGCGCCTGATGTATTAAACTCCGTAGCGCGACGGCAAAGCGACGAGCTCAGATTTACCGAGCGGCTTGCTGTCGTCATTAAACGCTCTATAAAAAAAAAAGGATTAAGGGCCTGATTTACTAAGGACCTTTAGCGTGCGCAATACCTTTTAGCAATCGCAAAACCAATAACATGACCAGCGATTGGTCATGGTATTACTTTCCACCAATCACTGGTAATGTTATTAGTTTTAGCGAGTGCTAAAAGGCTACATGCGCTGAAGGTCCGTCTCAGTAAATCAGGTTCTTAGCGTAGTTCAGTACTGGAGGATTCTGGGAAGCCCCAGAGTCCTGGGGGCGGAAGACAATTGGCCACCCACGCGCACGCCGTGCGGTCGTAGTAGGATCGTAGA
>NC_049201.1:24347732-24374479 GCF_013347855.1 Anguilla anguilla
CGGAAAAAACAAAACAAAACAAAACAAAAAAAAAATAAACGCTCCCGCGCCTGTGCTGACACACGGAGGGCGAGGCCGTTTTTTTTACCGCCGGCGTCCCCCGGCCACAAAAGAATCCGGGGAGGGGTCGCGGGCGCGCGGGGGGAAACGACGCGGTGCCGTGCGGGAAGGGACGAAGGCTGCGGCTCGCGGTAATTACGAGCCTTTTTCTCTCTCGCTCCCCCCGGCGTCCCGCGGCTGTTTAGCATTCCGCTCGGCGAAGGTCGGCGGAGGTCAGCGCCGAGTCTCTCCACGCCTCGCGCGGGGGAAACGGGGGCGTAATTATGCAATGAGCCCGCCCCCCACCCCCCCCCCCCAAACCTCCTCCGCCGCCGATGTCGTCTGCTTTATCCACTGTGCCTCACGCGGACTGGCGTGGCCAGAGTCGAGCGTGGACCCGGCACACGTACACACGCGCGCCCATACGTGCACTGGGACACGCAAACGTACAGAAAAACGCACGCATGCGTTAGCCTGCTCGTGTTTATACGCATCACTCATCACGTAAAAACAGAAATGCAAGCACAGTCACGCTCAGGTACAGACCTACAGGACCGCGTGCGCACACACACACACACACACATGCACACACACACACACACACACACACACCTAGACACACACACACACACACACCACACACACACACACACCACACGCACACACACACACACACACACGCACACCACTCACACGCACACAGAATACCTGGCTCTTATCTTGTAACCGCGCGCCCCGCGGCGTGCGGACCGTGGCCTGCGTGTTAAGCGTGACGCATGTCCAACTTTATTTGCAGGTGATTAAATTGCAAATTTAATTTAGCCGCGCGTTCCTCCGGCTTTGATGTCGATGTTTGTTTGTCGGGTCGGATTGCGGGGGGGGGGGGGCGGGATCAACGGGAGAACGGCATGCTGGGAAAGACGGGGCGGAAACTGCCAGGGACCACTGGGCCACACACGGTACCAACCGACCGAGAGAGAGACCTCATCATTATTCTCCCTTTATGAATCATCACCATATTATGGTAATTCTTCACCATGGTAACCCGTTTTAACCTTTTTCCAAAACATCGTCACTGTAATTTATGGAAAGTTATAACCAGTTTCAGTGCGTCTGCTGGTACGTACGTATTGGATACAAGATTATTATTACTATTTATTATTATTCATAATAATAATAATAATAAAAATAAATCTTCACCGGTAATATTCCATGTGTTTGCTGCTCTTTTCTGTGGTTGAGACTGTGAAACAGGAAAGGTTTTCACGGTTTTTATAGCAGTAAAACTTTACAGAAGTGCCTTGTTTTGTGTTCACTGGAACGGCTGAAGAGTCAGCGCTGACTGGGGGCAGGTCGACTGGGGTGGAGGAGGGGGGGGGGGGGGGTGCGGGGGGGGGGGGATCTGGAGTTCGGGAGATGACGGTACACACCTCTGCCCTCCCTTCCCCGCCGCGTTAATTCCAGGTAGCTGTATCCTAGCTGCGCAATCCACCTTTACAATTAGCCAGGGTGCTGTTTACCAATGGAGGGGGGGGGGGGGGGGGGGGGGGGGGGGTTTGTTATTCTGATAAGCGAGTCTTAATGTAGCCTGGGCACCACAGAGATAAAAAGACAAGCGCGTGACGCTGCCCGAGCTCTGTGGCGAAACGGTACCTGGAGGACGATCTTTACGCGAGTTTACACTCCGAGAAGTCAGTGATTAAAGAGAAGAGAAAGGGACAGGCTTGCAGCATGAGCAGATTGGGACGCTCTTAATTTGAAAGTTTTTGCTGATTTAGGAGGCGGAGAGAGGGAAGAGGAAAGGGAGGATCTGAGAAATGCGTAACGGCCCGACACCAGAGAGGACTGCGGTTGGGAGACGATGTACGGAGGAGAGAATGGATGCATGGGTGTAGCCCGCTGTAGTAAAGCAGAAGGTGTAGTGGTGTAGGAGGAGGATGTGGCGATGGTAATGGGTAAGGAGGACACACACGTGGAATTTAAAAAGTGTAGAAGGGAGTGGATGTAATGGAGGAGGGTGAAGAGGTTTATGGTGGAGAGCAGAGGAGTGTATTGGTGGAGTAGTATGACGGGCGTGGGTGAAGTATGGAGGATGGTGGAGAGGTCTACAGAGCAGGGGTGTATGTAGGTAGGAGGATAGAGGGAGAGTCAGTGTAATAGGCAGAAGGGTGGAGGTGAAATTATGCATGATTGGGGCAGGCGTATGCAGGTAGGAGGTTGGAGGTATGTATGGGTGGAGTATGTAAATAGGAGGGTTGAGGGATGTATTAGGTTGTAATAGGCAGAGGTGGAGGTGAAATATGGATGATTGGGGCAGGGTATGGAGTAGGAGAAGTAGGGGGTGTATTAGGTGTAACAGGAAGGAGGGTTGAGGTGTACATGGGTGAAGTTTGGAGGAGAGGGGAAGGGTGTAGGAGGATGGAGGAGTGTACGAGATGTAGCAGGTAGGAGGGGTGTATGGGTGACGTTTGGTGGGGTGGGGAAGGGTGTATAGAGGTAGGAGGATGGAGGAGTGTATGAGATGTAGCAGGTAGGAGGGGTGTATGGGTGACGTTTGGTGGGGTGGGGAAGGGTGTATAGCGGTAGGAGGATGGAGGAGTGTATGAGATGTAGCAGGTAGGAGGGGTGTATGGGTGACGTTTGGTGGGGTGGGGAAGGGTGTATAGAGGTGGAGGATGGAGGAGTGTATGAGATGTAGTAGGCAGAGGGGGGGAGGGTGCAGCCACAGGCGTAGTTGTGCTCTCACCTGTTGCGCTGAGGGCGTAGTAGTTCGGGGGAGGGGGAGAAGACCTGGGCGGCGAAATCCTCAAAGGTCATGACCTCTCTGTGGTTCTGCACGATGGCCTCCAGGTACAGCGCTCGCTCTTCATAGCTGAACAGCGAGGGGTTAAGGAAACGGCCCCAACACGACTGCACCGCACCCTCATAATGCATTAAAAACCACAGTCAGAAGAAACACACACAAATCTAATCTCATCATTATAAATTTAAACATTTGTACATTCACATCCCAACCATAAACCCAGCAACAAGCCCAAAACATTGTTTAAGTATTAAAAAAATAATACATACAGAGTCTTCTAAAGTATGTTAATGGTAAAGTGAAATTTGTTTCACTTTAAGTATCATAGTATAATATATAAAGACAGAGAACTGGAAAATGAAGAAACCATTGCAGTCACAGAGGAGAGATCATTATAAAACCAAAAGCTACACCAAAGTTTCGCCAAAGCTAGAGTCAAATCCTGCCAAACACAAGCCGTTAAACGCTCTGTTATTTAAAAAGCTCCAGTGTCGGTTGAGGGTTCCATCCCGCTGGCTCCGCCCCCTCCGCAGGAGGTCAGCTTGCCCTGGCTTGCTTTTGGGCGCTAATGACCAGGCTGCCAGAGCGAAAAGTCCCGCCTCCCTCCCCGCCTTTCCTGATGTGGGGGGGGGGGGGGGGGCTGCTGGTTTGACCCCCAAATCTCATTAGGGGCCCCCTTTTCCAAGTCCGTCCCGCGTCGCCGTGGCAGCAGGCCGCTGCCGGCCACGGTCAACAGCAGGCCGCCGGGCCCCGCGGGCCGTCTGGCAAACAGGCGCGGCGACGCTGAGCTGGCACGTGCCGGCGTGCGGGCGGGGGCGGGGGGTGGGGCTGGGGGCGGGCGTGACAAATTGTTGAAAGGGGGGCCCCTGTATAAACTCGGGCCTGATGACCACCTGAGACTGGGGGCCTGTGTGTGGAGTGGGGGGGGGGTGGGGGGGCCGGGTGAAGTGGGGGCACACGGCAAGAGACTCTTTTATCTAGACCCCCCCCCACCCCCCCCCACTTCATTCACTCGAAACAACGGCTGAGTCAGATCAGCTATGCAGTAAATATCTATGGTGTGAGCGTCTGCTCCCTCCAGGCTTACCCCCCCCCCCCCCCCCACCCCGTTATTCTCACTTCACGTTGTTTGCCCAAACACTTTTGTGACTCGCCTCGGACAACGGTGTTGACTTAACGTCGATATCCAGACGTAGCCTTCCGCGCCGAGCGTTGTCAACACATGGAATTGGCTTTTCCGGGACCGAGCGGTAGAGGCAGAGACCCTTAGGGGTTTATATCAAAACCGCGCCTGATGTATTAAACTCCGTAGCGCGACGGCAAAGCGACGAGCTCAGATTTACCGAGCGGCTTGCTGTCGTCATTAACGCTCTTATAAAAAAAAAAAGGATTAAGGGCCTGATTTACTAAGACCTTTAGCGTGCGCAATACCTTTTAGCAATCGCAAAACCAATAACATGACCAGCGATTGGTCATGGTATTTACTTTCCACCAATCACTGGTAATGTTATTAGTTTTAGCGAGTGCTAAAAGGCTACATGCGCTGAAGGTCCGTCTCAGTAAATCAGGTTCTTAGCGTAGTTCAGTACTGGAGGATTCTGGGAAGCCCCAGAGTCCTGGGGGGCGGAAGACAATTTGGCCACCCACGCGCACGCCGTGCGGTCGTAGTAGGAGAGCGTAATCTGAACGGCGTTCACCGACGCGTTCCGCCGCTCGGCGGGGGCGGAGACCGGTCGATGCGAGCGGCGTTGCGGCGGCGGCGGCGGTCGCTGAAGAGTCTCGAGCCCGGGGGGGTCACTCCGGCTGCCGCGTCATTGTTTCCTCCCCCCCCGCTCCGGACCTCCGGAGCTCCGACGCGAGGGAAAAAAAAAAAAAAAGAACATCCCGGGGCTTTGCTGCCATGGCGACGAGGGTCACATCACAATAGCAGGTCACTTCCAGGGGTACCGTGGGTATTAGCGCGGGGGGGGGGGGGGGGGGGGGCGGAGAGCGAGAGAGAGAGAGACAGAGACAGAGTGAGGGACAGAGAGAGAGAGAGAAAAAGAGAGAGAGAGAGAGAGAGACAGAGTGAGGGACAGAGAGAGAGAGAGAAAGTGAGAGAGAGAGAGAGAGAGACAGAGAGAGAGAGAGAAAGTGAGAGAGAGAGATAGAATCTGAGAGACTGAGAGAGACAGAGAGAGAGAGAAAAGCTAAGAGGGAGACAGTAAGAGAGACAGACTGTGAAAAAATCTGAGAGAGAGACAGACAGAAAGACAGAGAGTGAGAGAAAATCTGAGAGACACACAGACAGACAGACAGAGAGTGAGAGACAGAGAGAGACAGAAAGAGAGACAGAGAGTGAGAGAAAATCTGAGAGAGAGACACAGAGAGACAGAAAGAGAGAAGGGGGGATGAGATATTGCTGGGCGGAGGACGGGAAGCTGCCCCCCCCCCCCCCCAAACAGGTAGCGGGTACAGCACATGATGTCTTCTCGGCAATTACAAGCTCCCCCCCACCCCCCCACCCGCCCCCCCAACCCCCCCCCCCCCCAATCACCCTGACACAAAAGCCCGGGCCGGCGAAGGCTAGGGACCGCAAACACGGGGGAGATCAGGCCTGTTCCCGCTGGGTCAACACTGCCATATGGCCGCTCCATTATCTCCAATGCAGATGACTCCGGCGTGGCTGTTATTGAGATTCCTTCGACAAATATTGACTCCAGCTGGGGCATCCGGTGTCCCTCTGATAGCGTTCGCAACGGCCCCCCCACCCCCCCCCCCACCTCTCCTCGCCCCCCCCCCCCACCGCACCGAACCCCGCCCCGCCCTGCCCTGCTTCCTGCGTCAACGGGAGGCGAGGGTGAGAGCGCCTCCTCCCCTCGCTTAAACTAGCCGGCTACGATACGCTGGCTTCTTATATAAACGCGAGGACCAAGGCCTGGTGCTGGAGCATCAAACTCAGCTCTCTCTCTCTCTCTCTCTTTCAGCGCTCTCTCTCGCTTTTTTAATATCAATTCCAATTCGCTTTCAATGGCGCAACATATTTTAACATACATATTGGCTTATTCTCTCTTTCTCTCCCTCTCTCTCCATCTCTCTCCTGATTCTCTCTACTTCCCTTTTTCTTCCCCATCTCTCTCCCTTTACCCCTCAGTCTCCCCTATCTCTTTCTTAGTCTCCTCCATTTCTCTCTCTCTCTCTCTCTCTGCTTGTGGCGGTTGGGTGGTTGTTTAGGTTTGTTTTTTGTTGTTTGGTTTTGCTGAAGTTCTGTAATTTCTGTTTGAACAATGTCCCAGTAAGCAGGGTTTTAGAAATCAAATCTCTTTCTCTCTCTCGCTCTCTCTCCCCCCCCCCCCCTCTGTCTCTCTCCCTCTCCCTCTCTCTCTCCCCCTGTCTCTCTCTCTCTGTCCCACCCTCCCTCTCTCCCTCCCTCTGTCTCTCTCTCCCTCCCTCCCTCCCTCTTCCTCTGTCTCTCTCTCTCCCTCTCTCTCTCTCTCCCCCTCCCTCCGTCTCTCTCTCCCCCCCTCCTTCCCTCTCTCTTTCCCTCCCTCTAATCAGTGTGCTGTACAGGCTGTCCCTCTGAACAGCAGCTCCGGCCTCACCCACAGGCCCCGCCCATCCCGCCCGTCACTGCCAATTCGCCGAAAGGGGCGTGACTCACCGCGGAGACGCCAAGCAGCGAATGGCGCAAGCCGGGCCCCTATCGACCGTCCCCAACATCTGAGACGACGGGCTGCAGCTGCCCGTGTAACCGGAATACCCATGATGCAATGAGCCTGCGGGACGGTCGCAGAAACTAGAAACGTATCCTTCTGTGCCTTCAGTGGCAACTGCTGGCGATGGAGCAAAGCCTCATGGGCCTGTCATTCCGCCGATCGGCAGTTCATTTCTAGAAGCAAAAGGTTCTGACAACACTATGCCATTACAACATTACAACAAGGAACACTAGTTATTATAATTCCAAAGTCATACAAATCTTATTTCAGAAATTCTCAAAATTGAAAATTCTATTCCCACCACTTGCAAATGTAAAAACAAAAAAATTTCGGGTTACATTAAGACGAGAGAACAAGGATGAATCCCGATATTACATGAACTCAGAAATATGGAGATTGGATGTTCCAGACTGTAGATATTGGATATGTGGGGGATTTTTGGGGCAGTTGGGCAGGTGAAGACTGCCCAAAGCAAGCCTGGTAAAAATATTTTCATATTTCACAGCAACGCCAGTCACCCATGAAGCACTTAACGGAACTGAGTATCGATTTACCGCCAAAATGCCGTTTTGTTCTGGGGATTCCTAACGTACGCGTCGTACACATCGTTACGTTTCTGCAAATTTAACACGAAGGGGAAATTTTGGCCATTCCCAGTGAAATCCAAGAAAAGGCATGGCTGGAGATTGGGGGGGGGGGGGCGGCCTTCCGCGTAAAGAAAAAAAAAAACACCTGCTGTGGCCTTAAAACGGTGGTGACCAACAAAAACAAAATGGTGCCATTAGGGAAATGATAGTCAAATTCGAATTTTAACATAAAGAAAACATTCAGACACATTATTCTTTCCCGCCTGCCTTCCTGTCCTCTGCCGCCAACGGTGTTTCGAGCGCGCCGCCGCGGCGACCAGAGACTGACGAAGACGGCAGAGGTGCATCTCTCACCCCACGGACGCCTCAGAGAAACCCGAATCCAAAAAATGTAACAAGCCGCCATAGAAAGTGAAAGCTGTTGGCCCGCGAATGGCTGAGCAGGGCCTTATGCGGCCCCCTCCCTCGCTGAGCGTGCCGGTGGGGGGCGTGGACTGGGACAGATCTGCGCTGTCCAGATGGTGAGGCAGGCGAGGAGGGGTGGAGGGGTTGGAAGGGGGGTTAAGGGGGGACTGGGGGGTCAAGCGTCCCTGAGGATGAAAGCCAAGGTCGGGACGCGGCCATGGCGATGGCCGTGTTCCAGGGGACTGGGGATGGGAACTGGTGGGGGGGGGGGGGGGGGGGGCGAGTGCACTGCAGACTGCCTCATACATCCAGTCACACGGTGCCAGTTTGACGGACATGCCTCTCGGCCAATGCCACGCGGACGCCTCCCTGCGCACTCTCGCCTGTGATACCGATTGTTTCACGCCCTGTACCCTTCTGCTGGTGAGGACTGCCGCTGGTCCCCTAACCCACCGGGGATGAAGGGTAGGCACCGGCCCCCACAGCTTTCTGAGGGGGGGGGGGGGGTAGGGCGGGCCCATGGAGGTCCTGAGGCAAAAGCCCAAAATCAGAGCCAGTAATGGAAGCATTAATAGCCGCTTGCGTTGCCACTGGGGTGGGAGGATCGGGGTCAGATGGAGATCAGGGATGGTGTTGGATGGTAGAGGGAGGGGGGGGACAGCTGACAGAGTTAGAGCTGCAAGTTCAGCTTTCCACAAAGAAACAAAAAAAAATCAATTAAAAAAATTTATAAATAAATACACAAATAAATAAATAAATTCCCCCTACCCCAGCACACTCAAGCTATTTCCTTCTCCTGATAGAAATAGCTTCAAAAAACCTGATCAAGTACATTACGGCAACAGCAAAAAAATAATTTATGAATAGAAACGTAGGAAATAACGGGAGAGGAAAGAAACAAAAAAAACAAAAAAAGCAAGAAGGACTGTGAATGCCTCGCATATTTGTGAAAATTTTTCCGGTTTTCGGGTTTTCCGGCAGCGGCAGAAGCGATGAAACGTTCCCTGGAAATTCGCCTGGAGTGTCCTCTCAGACGAAGGCCCGAACGATTAACCTGAGCAAACCGGCTCGACCGCCCCCCCACCAACCCCCCCCACCCGTTTCGCCCCGAACCCCGTCGACGGGGAGAGAAGGCGCGGAGAGGGGCGAGGCCCCCGCCGACTCGCTGGAGGAGGGCAACCGGCCGTCGGCGACGGACAGGCACGCCAGATATGCTGGGAGCGCTAGCCGCGCCGCGAATCGTTCCGCGGGCGCCTTCCTCTCGAGCGGGAGCGTGCCCACCGCCCCCCGCGCCGACAACCTCGTTAAGAGCGCCGGGAACGCCTAATTAATTTCAGCGGCTTTAACGAGGCGCTAAATAAACCCGCGCCGACGACGAAGGCGGAGCTGGAGTTCCTCTCCGTCTTCCTGGCGAGCTTCGTCGAACGCTCTCGGGGGTGACCGTCGGCGGCGCGGGTCGAAGCCGCCGTAGCTACGGAGAGACTCCGGGCCCGCTCCGCGAAAGCGAAAAAAGTTAGCCTTCGACAAGAGCGTGATGTCGCCGCGTGTTAAAAAAAAAAAAAACAAAACCCAGGAAGCGAGGAGCCGGGCGACCGAGGCAGAACCCGGGACGGCAGGTGTTGATTGGGGGGACCGTTTTACGGGCGGGGCCGGGGGGGGGGGGGGGTGAGAGAGGACCTGTTGTGAGCGAGCGCGGGGCCGAGGCGCGAAACCCGCGCCGGCGCGAGGGCGGGCAGGAGGTGTGAGGTGATTACAGGAGTGAGAGAGGTGGGGCGAGAGAGTAAGAGAGAGAGTGTGAGAGAGAGAGAGAGCGACGGAGGGAGAGACAGATTCTGCCGGGATGACTGAAACAATGCGCCGGGCGGCCATTGCGGCTCATCGGCACTGCGTCGGGGGGGCCCCGGGGACGCCGACGCCTTAAGGAAGGGGAGCTGATCTGAGAGGAAACCACAACCGAGAGACGGAGCGTGTTTCGAACAACAACAACATTCAGCGCGTGTGTTGTTTTTAACGCTTTCGCTTCAGTGTTCTTTCCTCCTTTTCCGTTAATAACCGATCGGTTCCTCTACATAGCACGCGTGTTTTGGCAACACGACCATTAAAGCCATTAAGACAATAAAGGCAGAGAAAGAGAGAGAGAGAGAGAGAGGGGGCAAGAGAGGGGGGAGAGATCAAGAGAGAGAAAGAGGAAGACAGAGAGAGAGAGAGAGAGAGAGAGAGAATAAGAGAAAGACAGAGAGAGAGAGAGAGCTTCAGCATGACCCAGTCCTCCCAGGTGGATTACGGTCTGCACTGGCGGCTGGTTTTCTCAGAAAGCGCTCCCTCCCCCCGCCCCCCCCCCCCATTTCTCGCCCCCCCCCCTGCTTTAACAAGTGGTCTAATTAAGTGTGGTGCAGAGACCAGGGACCTGAGAGCGAAGGACAGGTTAATTGAACCTTCAGGGGATGTTCTCTCTCTCTCTCTCTCTCCCTCTCACTCCCCACCCCTCCCCACCCCACCCAACTCCCCACCATCTCTCTCGGCATTAGCACGGCTGAACACCTCCTACCTAACCCCCTCGCCCCCCTTCCCCACCCACCCACAGGGAGCGAAGAGTTATGACTGTGACATCACTCACGGAGAGCAGCGCGGCTCAGATTAACGGCACGGCATGACGGAGCTGGCCGTCTTCGCGGCGGTATTTATGAAGACGCCGGACGGCGCGGTCCTGCCCCGCTCCTCCCGCGCCTGTATTTATCGCGCCGGTCACCTCTTCCCCACAGACCGATAACCTCCTAATCGTATAGTGAAATGACTGCTCGACCCTACCGAGAAATGTGGAAAAGCTAGCATGCAGGCGCTGGAAAAAATTAAGAAAACCGCCACATATTTTCTGAAGGAAATTCGGGGCTACTCCATCGAGTACTGATTGCTGAACCCTTCTTAAGCAAAGCCATTGTTTTTTGTTATTTATTTATTCACGGGTATAAACATATTTAGTCTGCACTATTCCATGTATAATAACAAACGTGGTCAATAGTTCATGAAGGAGTATCCAAAGTTAGATTTTAAACAGACACATAACCCATAGACTGTGATACAGAAAATTTGATGTGGTCTCATAATTTTTTTCCTGAGCTGTATACTTGTAATACTCAACGTGGTTAGTACTGTTTTGATAGAACACATTCATACATTTTCCAGATTTTGAGGGCAGGTGACAAAAAGTCTACGGCTTGACTAGATTTGACTGTATTTGATTTGGAGGAGTTGGCCTAAGAAATCTGTGAGGTTCGGCCGGGGGGGGGGGGGTGAAGGGGAGGGGTTGGCCTAAGAAATCGGCAAGGTTCGGCCAGAGCTGTGAGGTCAACAGCTTTCTAACATGTTCAGAAGAACTGAAAATGCTATAAAGGGCTTGTGACAAGATCATTTGATTAAACTAGAATTATGTGCTTGTAAATGGGGGAAAAAAAAATTGAGCTTTTTTATGATCATAAGAATTCTGGCTTTGTTTTTTTTTTTATTTTTTTTTTGGAGGGAAAACTAGCCGCTTCGGCATCAAAGACAGTCCGTCGCGCGTTCGGCGAGCACCGGTCTTTGCGTCCGGGGGACGCGCGGCGGACGCGGGGACTACGCGCGGCGGAACAATGGGCGCGTTAATGAACGGGCCGAGATTTTTTTAAAAAAAAGACGCGGTCGGAACGCGCCGCGGCGCTAAGGGAAGTCACAATGGGACTGAACACAAAGGGCCGAGACGCGCGATTCGCCGCTTTTACTTTGAAGGTTTCCTTTGTGCCCGCCGGTCGGCCTGTTTAAGATAAAAGCCGCCGGATCCCGCCACTTTGTTGCCGGAACAATGGGCCCCCGGGCATCGTCCGCGGTGAATATGCCGCCCCGGCAAATAGCCGACAAGCGGTGTGTTTCAATGACCCCACAACCCAGCTCGAGAGAGAGAGGGAGGGAGGGAGGGAGAGAGGGAGAGGGAGAGGGAGAGAGAGTGACAGAGAGAGAGAGAGAGAGAGACACCCACACCTCAGGGACCCCCCAGGGGCATTACAGTGTGTGTACTGGCAGCAGGGTTTTTTTCAAAAACCGCTTTTTCCCTGTTTCAACAAGTGAAATACACAAGTTGAGCATCTTTCTCGGTTTTGGGGGGGGGGGGCGCACTCTTTCACAGAGCATCACGTTCGCGAGCCACCCAAGATCTATAAGAAAAGACTCCACAGACGGTCTGTGAATGACCGACTGTAAAGCAGGCACCCGATAAAAGAACGAGGAAACTACATAAGCTGCAAGAAGAACAGAAACAATTCACTAAAACAATTTGCGTATCTCGACCCACCACCTTATTGACATGCCATTTATAGAGAAATTGAAATGTAATATTTATGTATATTTGATATATATATATATAAACGATGGGAATTTGGCTAAGAGAAAAACGTTTAGCCAGTTGTTTGACGGTACGGATTCTTTGGGCGCGACAAACAAAAGGGCGCGAGCGGGGACCGCCCCCCCCCGGCATCGCAAACACTCTTCACCTCGAGATCCTGCACACCGCGGGGCGAGGGCTCCGGGGCCAGGCGGGCCCTCTCGGGTTTCCGTTGCCACGGCTGCAAAGGCGCGGCCTCCTGCGTCGCTCTACGGCCCCGGGGGGATCGGCCCGGAGCCTCATTCTTTCACTCTCATTCTCTCACTCGCTAACGTTTAGCGAACGCCGACGATAAGAAACACAAAACCGCAATCGTAAACAGAAGTGATCGTTATTGCCAGTCACGAAAACCATGTACGGTCGCGATTCTGGTTTAGGGCCGCTCGGCGTCCTGCGGTTTTGCAGCGAGCGGCGACGCGCGATGCCGTCGAAGACACACATGCCCTCCCCTCCCCCCCTACCGGGAGTGGGCCGCCCCTCTGTCTCCGGCCCCGCTCTGTTAAAAGCAGGCGCTTTGTAATTTCGTAGCGCTGCATCTTCTGCGTTCGGTCAGGAAAACGCCGCTCCGCAGCCAGCGCCTGAACCCGGGAGCACGCAGGCCCAGCGGGGGGGGCCGTTGCCACGGCGGCAAGGCTGCGCACGGGAGGGGGTGGGGGAGGGGGGAGCACAGGGCCTAATCTGCGACAAAGGTGCTGGAGACAACTCCAATTCTCTAATTCCCTCTCATCCCCGCCCCCCCACCTCTCTGTCTATCTCTATTTCTCTCTCTCCGTCTCATCCTTTCCCTCACACTCTTTCTCTGTCTGGTTTCGAATAAGCCCAAAACGCACTCGCAAACACACGCGGCCGGCAAAAAACACGACGTTCCGTGTGGATTTACTCGAGTCCCCAAACAACCTTCCGTGCCGGGAGTCCCCCGCAGCTCCCCCTCGTTTCCGCCAAAACCAGGAGAGACGGAGAGAGAAAGCAACGGCGTAGACGCGCGCCCCGGTCGCCGGAGTTCAGCCCCTCAGACGAGCGTGTCCCCGGCGGGCCACGTGACCCCGGCCCGGCAGGCTGCCGTCCTCTCCTGAAAACGGAGTCGTCGCTATCGAGCTAGTCCATAAGCTCACAGAATCTCTGACAGGCAACCAGAACTGGAGACCAAAAGTCATGTAGAGCACAGGCCACTCTGGTTCTCAGTGGGACTAGGGCAAAGGAAAGGTGCTGTAGAAATAATACATTACTGTACACAGTGAACTCAATAATGTTTGGGACAGAGACATTTTGTTTTATCGATTTGGCACTGCACTCCACAATATTTGATAGATTTGTCAACTAACAAGTCACATGTGGTTAAATGCACGTTCTCAGCTTTTAAGGGTATTAAAACACCTTGGTTTCACCATGTAGAAATGACATCACTTTCTATATCATAGCCCCACCATTTCAAGGCACCATAATGTTTGGAACATGACATTGATGTTATGTAAATGGGAACTGTCATGTTTAGCACTTCTGTCGCACATCCTTTGCATACAATGACTGCGTGAAGGTGCTAAGTATCTTCTCTGGTGATGCTCTGCCAGGGCTGTACTGTGGCCATCATCAGCTACCTGCATGCTTTCTCTTCAGCATGTGAAACACGTGTTCAATTGCATTCAGATTGGGTGGATGACTTCACTAATCAAGAATTTTCCAGGTCTTGGCTTTGAAAAACTCCATTGTTGCTTAAGCAGTATGTTAGGGATCACTGTCTTGCTGTAGGATGATGCACCGTCCAATGAGTTTGGAGACATTTTCTTTAGCTTGAGCAGATACGAGGTTTCTGTACACATCGGAATTCATTCTGCCGCTATCTGCAGCTATATCATCACTGACAAGTGAGCCAGTACCTGTAGCAGCCATACACGCTCAAACCGTAGCAATCCCACCGCCATGTTTCACAGATGAGTGGGGGTGCTTTGGATCTTGAGAAGTTCTTTTTGTCCTGCACACTTTGCTCTGGCCATCATTCTGACACAAGACAATATTGGTCTCACCTGTCCACAAGACCTGTTACCAGAACTCTACAGGCTCTTTTAGGTACTTCTTAGCAAACTGCAACCTGGCCATCCTGTTTATGCATCTTGCATTGTCACCTCTGAATTTTTTTTCATAAAGTCCTCTGCAGACATTAGTCACTGACACATCCATGTCTGCCTCCTGAAGAGTTTTTCTGATGTGTCAGACAGGTAATTGAGGGTGAGAATTCTTCGATCATCAACTGCAGAGGTCCTTCTTAGCTTACCAGGCTTTTTGTTATTACTGAGCTCACCGGTGCTCTCATTCTTCACAGTGATGTCCCAGTTGATTTTAGTAAGCCTGAGGTCTGGCCGACTGCTTTTATCTTATTTCTCTGCCTCATAGGCCGAATGGCTTTCTTGACTTTTCTTAGCACAACTCTGGTCCTCATGTCGACTAATGCCAATAATAGACTCCAAAGGCAATCGAAAGCCTAAAATCATCAATAGATACTTAAAGCCCTCTTGTACCTGGACTATGGAAGCAATTGAACACTCCAGACACATCGGAAACACATGTAAAGCCATTTTTACCAAACATTAAGGTGCTCTGGAAAGGTTTTTATAAAAGCTGAGAATCTGCTTTCTGCACATTACAAATAAAAAATTGTGAAGTACAGAGCCAGAATAAGAAAAATAATTTTCTCAAACAATATGGCGGTCACTGTGTATAGTGAAAGGTGTGAATAAAATATACATTCTCCTTCTTCTTCTTATTACGAAGAAGGTAATAAAACAACTGATGCTACATGGACAGTTCTGTGGGTTAAAATAACAACCTTTCACTACATTGCGCAAAGTCTCGCTATGCTGTTGATGTCACAGACGGGGTATGAAAAGTCAAACACACACACAAAAAAAATCCCCCTTCAACACCTACGTGCAAACAAGCCCACCGTGACACCAGCGGACAAACACAGGCCCTCCACAAGCGGAGCCCACTCCGGAGCGACATCCTAATTGGCGGGAAAGAAGCCCGACGACACTGCGCCCGACGCCAAGGGCCCAAGCTTAACCCGACAATAACGTGCAGTGTTCCACAGAGTGGTAATTAAACTTTGAAGGGATGGGGGGGGGGAGGCGGGGGGGGGGGGGGGGGGGGTAGCTGAAATTTTAATGACGCTTGTGGCATGTGCGGAGGAATGACGGCGATTCGTTAGCGCTCGACACCTCGGCGCGGGTCACGTCGCCCCCCGCCGCCCCCCCCCCCCACATTCGCGCCTCCGTTTAGAGCGGAACCCTCCCGTTTTGGCGCTGAGTGGAAAAGCTCGCCCCGCAAATTGAACGCCGACGCGTCCTCGGTGCCCCCGCGCGACGGGGAGGCATTTATCAAGCGCGCTAATGATGCGCGCAGAAAAAAAACACACTGTCGCGGTAAAGGAGGGGGGGGGGGGGCACGGGGGGGACGGGGGGGAGTTTTTCATTTCTCTATTACAGCCCCTTCTCCCGATCAAAGCGAGCTGCTAGACACAATCAAAGAGCGCCATTAATATTTCACCTTAATTAAGGACGCGACCGCAACCCCTTGTCCTACAAACACGATAAATATGTAGAGGCGACATCGCCGGGCCATCTGTCATCTCCGGGGCGCCGTATATTTTCTTTAATTCCGCAGGAAGTATGATTTGCAGGTCTCCGCTAATAACCTCACGCCTAAAAAACAAAATATATCGGCTCTGGCCGGTGCCTGGCGACGCTCACGGGGGAACGGAACCGGGAAGACAAGACGAGCGTTCGGGCGGCGACTGCGCTTTTCCAGGGGGGGGGTCTTCGCCCGCGTTCAGGCAAGGGCGTCCTCCCCGGTGCCCGACGCGGAGGGGGACGGCGAGAAAAAGGACGAAAAAGAAAATAAAGCGGAAGAAAAAAAATAAAAAATAAAAGCGGACGGGAAAGAAAATAAGACTTGTGTGTTGGCAACGGCGCCCTTAATCCTCGCCCCCGAGCGACGCCGTGCAGTCAAGCGGACTGTTACACGGCAACAATTAGGAGCCGGGGCCCAGCACCTGGTCCTCCCTACGGGAGGCCATCAGCGGCAGCTGACTGTACAGTCCGACCGCCAGGTGGTCCTACTTCAGCAACATTAACTAGTCATCCTACGGTTGCTAAAGAGCCCCGCCTTTTCACTCCCCCCCCAAACCCCCCCCACCCCCCCCCACCCCCCCCCCCCCCCCCCACCAATATGACCGTTCAACATTCGACTGGCCGCAGACAAGCATCTGTTTTTCGGGTCCTGAAGACAAAGCGGTTTAAAACTCGTTCAGGTGAAGACCTCAGCGAGAAGCCAGGTAATTAAATAATGTAAAGTGTGCCAGGGGGGCTTCGTGGAATCCAGGCTAATGCCGGGGTAACTTAAATAACCCCTCTCCCTGTTTGGAGCGGACCGCCCGTATTTACGGGGAGGGGCGGATTATAATGGACCCTTTCACGAAGGCACAAAACGGATTCGGGGGGGGGGGGGGGAGGTGGGGGGTAAGACTGAGTTGAGACGAGGGTGGGGTAGGGAGGGGGGTCTGGGGGGGGGGTGGAGGAATTAGCGCATGTCGGGGGGAGAGAGACGAGGGAGAAAGATTTTGGGGTGGCGGGGGGGGGGGGGGGGGGTGCCGCAACGTCAGTGTTTTTTTTTTTGCGAAGCTTCGTTCGCTCCTCTGGCAGAGAGATCTGTGGCGAATGACACTAATTACAGTGACAACGCGTATAGATCAACGGAACGAAACCCGCCAGGATGCTCGCAGCAATTAGCGCCCCGTGGAAAAAAACCCACCGAAACGGTACGTCACGCCGCCGACACCGCGAGACTGTCAAATGCCGTAAAACCTCGTCTTGCACAGGTAGCATTACCCGAAAAGGCCCATAGCGCTGAGAAGTAAAAAAAAAGGAAATAATAATAATAATAATTATAAAATAAAATGTATTAAAACAGTTAAAAAGTCAAGGGGGACTACAGGAGGGGCACACTGAACATGGAAAATATAATATACACAGGGGAAAATTCTGGAAGACTTTTCATTTTTTACGTACTCTGATGAACACTGAGAAAGATTGTTGTCCCTTGTTCTAACCCCCACCCCCCACACACACACACACACACACACACACACACACACACGGACAAATTCTCACATGGAGCCACACAGCTGCGCGGACACGCCCGTGCTCAACAGATACTCCCCAGGCTCCTGAGATGAAGCACAGCTCTTCAGAACAGTACGGACAGCTCATCGTCATTAACACATCAAAGTGGGGAGGTGTGGGGGGCGGGGGGGATGGTGGGCTCTGTAAAAAAACAGGAGGAAGGTGGGGGGGGCGGGGGGGGGCGCACGACACACACTCTTTAATGTTTTTATTTGTCCGTCCATGCAGAGGAAGGGCTGAATTCCATTTGTGCAGAAATGCTAATGCCCGGTAAGAGGGCGTGCTTTACACCGCCACAAAAACAGACGAGGAGGCGCGCAGCCTTTGAACTCTTCTAAAGGATCATTAAAGTCCGGCTAATAAATAATCAACTAATCCCGCTATTAATATATTACAATTCAAATTGCCGATAAAAAAAAAGAAAAAAAAAAAAAACCCGGAGAGGAGAATGACGTTTAGACGGAGGCCGCGGTAGTCGTGTTGGTGGGGTGGGGGGGGAGGGGGAGTGGGGGGGGGAGATGCCGCGACATCCGCTCTTCAGAACTAAAACGAGGTCACGTTTTCCTCAAAAAAGAATCAAAAAAAAAAAAAAGAGAATAGAAGGAAAAAAAGAAAGAAAAGAAAAAAAGCAGGGTAAAATTTGCAGGCTGTACGAGAGCTGACATTTCGATGACATTTACCGGTCCGTTTGAACACGGGCCCGCGTCTCGCGGACCGGGGCGTTATCTCAGGGAAACGCTCGGCGCTCGCGCCGCGGAGAGAAGCCGCCGGCTCCGTCCGGGGAGCCTCCGCCCGGCGCCTCGGGCCCCCCGAAACGGTCTCGTCCCGCGAGCCGCGAGCCGCATGGTAATCGCCGCGCGGCGCAGATAGCGGGGTGATCGAAGGCCGTCTCCTCCGCGTCGCGGGAATCGCGCAAGCGCCCGTCGAGCGGGGATCCTTATCGGCCCCCCGGACCCCGCGGACAGAAGGAGTTCCGGCCGCGGAAAAATGGGCCGGGGGAAATTAGCCAAAACGGAGGGGCGCCGTGTCGAGCATCAACCGAGGGCACGGAAGGATTGGGGTTTGACCTTTGACCTGATAGAGGGGGAGGCAGCTTCTGCTTTGCTCAAGGGCTTCGAGCGCTAGGCCGGTGAGAATCCAAGGACGGGTCCCAGGCTCCGTGCTCACTCCTCCGCCCCCCCTCCCTCTCTCGCTCATTCCCTCTTTCCTGACATCGCCCTCCTCCACAGGGTAGGTTTTCAGAAAAGAAAGTTTAAAAAAAAAAAAGCCCACAGATTTGCTCCAGGCCCCCCCGCATCATCGATCGACCCTCCGAAGAGTCAACGTTCTAGAACTCCGCTGCTTCCAAATTAGCGGTAGCGACTGTGACATCGGGCGACAGAACGTTCCGGTCAGGAACGTTCCGAACGCGCGCTTGTCGTCTCACGCCTTCAAAGGGTTAACGCCCGGTTCCCGCTCCCGAGGGGGGGGGCGGGGGGGGGGAATGGCGAAAGACAGGGAACGGATCGATGGGAAGCTGCAAATCACCCGCCGGGACGGTCAATTCTTCGCGGAGGAGGCCGGAGAAGGCGGCCCGGGAGGAGGGAAGGAAAAGTTCATTAATCACAACCGGGGAGGAGCAGATGGGCCGGCCCGGCTGGGCGCTAATTAGCGAAAGCGGGGCGCGGCGGCGACGGCGGCGGCGGCGGCTTCGCGCCTCGTCGGAGGGGAGGGAGCCGCGCACACCGACCGCGTACGCCGGCCGCGGGCCGAACGGCTGCCTCGCGGAGCAGAGCGGCGCGGGGCGCTCCTCCAGGTTGAGCCGCTAAAAAAGCTCAGACGTGAGCCGCCGGTGAGCTCCTGGAGAGACGGACAGGTGGGAGAGAAGAGCCATTTAGCCTGTCAGGATGGACAACGGGGAACAGGAATAATGCCATCGATCCTTGTCTTCAGCAGAGATTAGGAGTGTGTGGTCAGTTTTTTTGGTCAGCCTTAATATCTGTGTAGTATTATACCATACTAATATAGTACTAGATAGTGTTTCCCTCAAAGTTTTAGGATAGGTGCTTAATGGAGGGCGGGGTGGGGGGTGGGGGGTTATTGAGGGGGAACACCTGCTGAAAAAAGGAAGTGCTTTTTTTGGGGGAAAAAAGAGAGGCGTACTAACAAAAGATGCCTTTTTTTTTATTTAAAAGCACAATATAGCTAGTTACCCAACATCTGTGCATTTCGTAGCATATTCTGAACTGCTTTCAACCATGAGATTCTTACACGTACCAACACGTATCCAATCACATAAATTCAGGACTTATTTCAGAGAAAATGACTGGTCCGATGGCATGTCTATCAGGTTCTATCAACGTTACTGTTTGCTGCTGTTTTGCTCTCTGTTAGAGGAGATTAAAGTTATCAGATTCACACTCGTGTGTGATAGTATGCTGCAGGGACCACATGTGCTGCTATGTTAGATACTGGTTTCCAATGCAGTGCTTAGGCTAGCGATTGCTAACAAAAATAAAGTGTTTTTAAAAGACGGTGGGTCGTAGTTGCAGCATAAATTTAATCAGAAGCCTGTTTTTTAAATCTTTTACAGCAGGATGCCATGAGTGCCTCTTTCAGAATTTTTCCCTTAATGTGATTTAGGGGAGGTGTACCGCCTCTCCCATAAAGCACTGGGGGAAGCCCTACCATAGCCTTCCTGACTATGAGCATTAGTAAAGACACCATGTTAAAGTGCCTCACTCAGGAATTCCCCCTTGGGTTGGATAGTTTTGTTCGGCCAAAGCGCTGGTCAAATCCTGACCGTGGCTGAAGCATTAGCATCTATAGCACCACCACCCGTGGAGGGATGGCTTAATAAAGCAGGGCAATCGTTACCCCCACCACCTCGTAGCACGAGAGCGCCTCCTCTGGTCTACACAGCAGCTGCGCGGCTCAGCAGCGGGTCGAAGCAGCGGGAGCTCGGTGCGCGCACTTTGAAGGACGCCCCTGTTAGGTGTTCCAAGTGCCACGCTTTCAATGACAAAGGGTCCCCCAGAAGTGTCCACGTCTCCCGGGGCAACAGAAAGGTTTCCAGGCTGAGCTGTCGCAGAGGGGATCAGGATCAGCGATTGACTGAGAAGCATTCTAATTGACTGAGCAGCATTCTCCAAACTCACTGAATAGCGGTCTCCTGATACGCCGTTCAGCGGTCTCCGAAATCAGCGAATTAGCAGTATCCAAATTCACTGATCAGTGATCTCCAAACTCACTGATAAGTGTAAATACGACGATCAGCGGTCACTAAGTTCACCGATTGGTAATCTTGTTATTCGCCGAAAAGCAATCTCTAGATTCACTGATTCGCAGATCAGGCCAATATAAATTCAAATACACACACGGCCAACACAACAAACCCAAAAAAAGCAACAACCAAAAAGTAAAAAGACAATATTTAATCAAAAATGAGTTTTCCTCATTGACAAAATTCAATATTTCAACATTTCAAGAGTATAAGAATCTGAAAATAAGAATAAACCCAACAGTATCGCAAAGGTTTTGGGATGGCATCAGCTATTTTTCATGGGAAAATGTGTGTGTGTGAGCGCAGGCGTGCGTACGTGTGTGTGTGTGTGTCTTTGTGTGTGCTGTATGTGGCTGTGTGTGTGCGTATGAGCGTGAATGTGTGTATGTGTGCCTGTGTGTTCTCAGTGTGTCTCTCTGTGTGCTGCGTGTGTATGCGTATGTGCATGAGTGTGTGTTCTCAGTGTGTGTGTCTGTGTCTGTGTGTATGTCTTTGTGCGTGTGTTCTCAGTGTGTGTGTGCGCGTACATGCGTGCATGTGTGTGCCTGCGCCTTCTCAGTGTGTGTCCGTGTGTGTGTGCGTGTGTGTGTGTGTGTGTGAGTACGCGAGTGTGTCGTGGCGGAGGGCGGTTAGCTACAGGAGGCACTTCCTGTCCATTACTCCCCCTGATAGAGTGAAAATAAAGACGCGGGGTCCGTGTAACTCTACCTGACACATGCCCAGTTCAACCGGAAAGGCAAGAAAAGAGGGAAGAAAAAGAATCCCTGGAAAGCTAACAAAGGGCGACAGAGTTAACCCCGCCTCCCGGGCGTCGGGAAAACAGACAGCTGTCGAGCACGTCGAGCGGAATGCTAAGCGCGCCTTTGTATCGGGTTCGAGTTTGAAGAAACGCAGATAAGACTATGACCTCTCGCTGACGGCCTCGCTGAATGCGGCAAAGACATTTAAATTTCAGACGAGCGGAATACGAATTAGTAAAGAGCTATGCGGTAAAGCCAGCTAGGACCAAGACAAATCTCCCAAGTGTTTTATTGTGCGTTCATACTTAATTATCAATAATAATTACTGATTGTTATTTTTAATTTATCTACAAGCCCTGATGAGAAGCCTCGATCAAAATATTTGCAGGATAAAAATCACGTGGGTAAAATATGTAGACTGTAGACTGTACTAATAATTACATAAGTCCTGACCGCAAAAAAAAAGGAGCATCGATTGATTTCGTGTTCTTGGAACAAACAAATCCCTCCCAACCCTCGTACTCTGCTTCCCCTGGTTCAGCCAATCGAAACAAAAACAGAAAAAGTCATCCCCCCTTCAGCTGTCACCCGCCTGGTTAAGAGGGGTCTACCTGTGCAGGAGAGCCTGTGAAACTGGAGCGAGTGACCCAGGGGGGTCTGACAGCGCGGGGGGGGGGGGGGGGGGCTAGGGAGGGGGGGGAAGTGAAAGGGACAGAGGAAAGGAGTAACGCCGCGAGTTAGCGCACGTTAGCACAGGGGGGGGGCGTACAGGCGCTAGCGAAAGTCGGGCACCATACGCCACGCGGGGGAGAGGCCCGCCTCCCGCCGCGGCCGAGGGCCGGCCCTTACAGCGAAGGAGGGGCGGGGCCAGCGGGGGGGAGAGGCGGACCCCGCTGACTCGAACACGCCGGACGCTGTAAGGGACAGCGGGAACAGCTGGTCGGCCAGCGAGGCAAGGGCCGGTGGAGGTCCGCTAGGGCGCTAATGAGATTAGCCTAAAACATTCAGCAGGGGTGTGGAAACCGGAACCCCCGCCCCCCCCCGTCTCCTCCTCCTCCTCCTCCTCTCCTTCCCGTGCCGGACTTGGGACCGCAGAGGGAGATCAGGCACGTAAATCAGGTCCGATGTTTGGGGGGCAGCGGGATTTAGGGGAGCTATGTAAATTGCACCCTGCGATGCAGGCGGAGGAAGGGCGTGGTCACAAGGCCGGCCCCTTGTCTGAATGCTGAGTCTCATCACAGCAAAAAGGGGGGAAAACGGACAAACACTTTTCTGTTTAATATGCCGTGCTCGTAATGTTTACTTTCATGAACATCAAAAGAGTGCCAGAAAGGTAACTAGATTTTGTTTAAAAAATAAATAAATAAATAAATAAAAAATAGATGTGCTTAGGGTCAAAGCAGGTGCTAGAGAAGATGGGGGCCGGGTTTCCAGAACGTTCTCTCTTCAGTGAACAACCGGAGTAAAGGAGGAAGTTGGCTAGCTTACTTTCGCCTCATTTGACCCCGTCTGAGTCTGAGATGTACCTGGCCCAGGACAATTCCCGGCGAGGTCACCCTGCTCAAGCCGCGGCCAATCGGAACGAAGGCCTGCCGTGACAGCACCCTCCCAGCCGCCCCGCTGTTCCCGCCCCGCGCTCCACGGCTCCCTCCGCAGGCGCTCTCGAAACCAAACCGAGGAGCAGATTGATGCTTCCCTGCGCCTGGGTGTGGGTTTGCTCTGGAGCGGAGTCGAGCAGACAAGGCCTGTGTCGAAGTCAGAACTTGAGCAAACAGGAACAACGACTCTTCGGGCGCTGTCGCTACCCTGGCAACCTTGAGTCCGAGGAAAGAGATCGGGAAGAAAAACGGAACGGAAAACAAAAAACCGGCGCCCCCTCCGCGCCGCACGTTAGCGTTTATGAATATTAAAATGTTTCTGAATATTACTTTTTCATTTGGACTGAACGAGCTGCTTCGGGGGCTGACGCTTTGATGATGAGATCTGCTCGGCCGCCGCTGCCAGGGGTGGCGAGGGATATTGGAACGAATAACATTAGCGCTGAAAGGCTCCGCAACGACAACGTAGCTTTTTTTTATTCCTTCCTTTCTTTCGGCGGGCTGGGGTGTGTGTGCTCACGCGTGCTCATGTGTGTGTGTGTGTTTGCTCTCACGTGCTTGTGTGTGTGTGTGCGTATATGTCTGTGTGTGTGTTTGTGCGCGATCAAGTGTGTGTATGTGTGCTCACGCGTGCCTGTGGGAGTGTGTGTGTATGTGTGCTCACGTGTGAGTGTGTGCGTGCGTGTGTGTGCTCACGAGTGCCTGTGTGTGTGTACATGAGTGTGTGTGCTCACAAGTGCCTGTGTGAGTGTGTGGGTATGTGTGCTCACGTGTGAGTGTGTGCTTGCGTGTGTGTGCTCACGCGTGCCTGTGTGTGTGTACATGAGTGTGTGTGCTCACATGTGCCTGTGTGAGTGTGTGTGTATGTGTGCTCACATGTGCCTGTGTGCGTGCGTGTGTGTGCGTCTGTGTGTGTGTGCGTCTGTGTGTGTGTGCGTGCGTGTGTGTGTGTGTGCGTGTGTGCAGAGCAGAGTGTCAGTGGCGGCCGGCTCTTCCCCACACCGCCGTGCCACCGAGAAGCCGGTGCTTCCATGCCCGGCAGAGGAGCAGATTATGGGTATTGATCGAGGCCTGGAGGCGGGGGCCGGACGCGTGGGGGGGGGGGGGGGGGCTCATCGATCCGTCCGCCGCGGAGAGAGCGCTACAGAATGAAGGTCAGCGGCCCTTCATCGCACCTATTAGAGGCTGTCCCCCGGCTGCCGCCCCCGAGTCCTCTCATTGGCGGGACTGACAGACCGCCAAACCCTGCGATCTCCCCCCCCCCCCGAGAGAGCGCCAGAGACAAGCCCGGGGGGGGGGACAGCACAGAGGTGCCATGAGGGTACAACTCAGCTAGTCTAACCAAAATGAAGAAATGTCATTTTTACGATTTGTTTACTAATAAAATAATGATTTACTTTTCAGTTCATAAATAGCAAATTTTATAGGAAAACTTGAATGGGTTCCTGTTATCACCATTGTTAGGTCGAAACTGCGTGATTTCCGAAGGTGTGACGCCAGGAATTTCCATGGCAATGATTACTGCCTTGAGGGCTAGCAGACTGCTCTATAATTTCATACTGGATACAGACAATGATTGACAAAGCATCAGCCAATCGAATTTTGATGCATCGTTATTAGAACGTCCCCAGGACGCCTACTGTTTCAGCTACCCCTGTTTGATGTCATTAACGTTTGTGCCAGTAACAGTTGCTTGGACAGGCGACCATGTACAGTTCTCAAAGACAATGGTGGAAATTGAAGGTGCATTTGATCTCATTGCGATATTAGAGCACTAAAGGCTAATTGGAACTGCCCAAGAACCAAAGCACCCCCACTCATCTGTGAAACATGGTGGTGGTGGTGTTATGGTTTGGTCATGACTGGGTGCTCAGGTACTAGCTCAGTTTGTGTTAATTGATTACAATATGTAACTGCTGATAGCAGCAGAATGAATTCTGACGTTTACAGAAACATCTTATCTGCTCAAGTTCAAGCAAATGCCTCCAAACTCATTGTGCTTCATCCAACAGCAAGACGATGATCCGTAAACACACTTCAAAAGCAACAAATTAGATTTTCAAAGCTAAACACTGGAAAGTTTTTGATTCGCCAAGTCAGTCACCCGATCTGAACCCAAAATCACCTGAACACCTGGTGATGTCTATGGGTCACAGACTTACAGAAGTCATTGCATGCAAAAGATATGCAACAAAGTACGAAACATGACTGTAGTTTCTACATGCTGACACCAAAATGTATTAAAGAATGTCCTTCAAAAAAAGCTGAGAATCTGCACTTTAACCACATTTTAATTTTGATTACAAACCTAAAATAGTGGAGCACAGAGCCAAATGAAGTAAAAATATGTCTCTCTCTCAAACATTCTGGATGCCACTGTATGCGGCGCACCCAAATGTCAGGTCAAAACAAGCGCGCCGAGATCTGAAGGCACGGGAGTAAACGAACGCAGGCGGCTTCGTACGGCGGAATAATTCTCAAACGCGGCGGACGGTTTTAGCAGATTGCTCCATGCGCCGGGGCCCGGGGGCCGGGGGCCGCGGGGGAGCAGGATAAAAAGTCTTCGCGCCCCCCCGGCGCTCCGGCGGCGAGGAGGGTCCCGAGATTAAAGCGCGTCGAAGAACCACGCCCGTCCGCCGCCGCCGCCGCCTCCTCCTCCTCCTTCAGCGGAGCTTCAAAGGAAAAAAAAGCTTTCTCCCCGCCGGACTCCGCCTCCCCCCCGGCCGCCACGCTTCCGTCTATCGCCACCCTCCCGGGCCGCCCGAGCCGTCGCGCCGAATCGAGCGAGAGGCCGAAGCGATAAAAACATTTTAACGGCGATTATTCCCAAGATATTACACTGGATTCTAAAAACGAGCATTAACATAACATAGCATAATGTAACATAACGTAACGTAACGTAACGTAACGTAACGTAACGTAACGTAACGTAACGTAACGTAACGTAACGTAACGTAACATAACACAACACAACACAACGTAACATAACATAACATAACATAACATAACATAACATAAAACGTAGCGTAACGTAACATAACATAACGTAACGTAACATAACATAACATAACATAACATAACAAAACATAACATAACATAACATAACATAACATAACATAACATAAAACAAAACGTAACGTAACATAACATGACATGTTTGTTATTTATTTTGTAGAGATGTTAACGTCAAACACAATGTAAAATTGCAAAAGGCAGTGTTTGTTTCATTTTTTTCACGGTTATTGGAGGGGGTTGAGGGGTGGGGGTAGCAGGAGGGAGGTAAAGCACGCACTTTCAAATCAAGTCCCGCTCAGGGCTCCGAAATGATATCGCTCTGGAGTTTTGTGTGCGGCCGTAGAAGAAGGGGGGGGGGGGTGAAGACACTCGGTCGAGTGAGCTGGGGGGGGGAGGTCGCTTTCGCCGCAGCCTCGGAGATGAAGCGCGGCGGGGATGGGAGGGGCGGGGCCGGGGCCGAGGGCCGAGGGCCGGGGGACCGGGGGACCGGGGACGGGCGAGACCGCTCGCCATTCGCCGATGGTCATTCTTCTGTACGAAAATCCAATTAGCACAAGTGATCCCGCGACCGGGGAGAGACGGTCGGCTGGAAGCCTCTTCATTACTCCGGCGATGCGGGAGGAGCACGCGCCGCGCCGCGCCAGCCTCTATGCCCGCGCGCGGGGTCACGCCGCTCCCTTTGAAGGAATATTAAACTAATTACCCCGGAGAGCGGCCGCACCGCGAGGCGGCGGATTGCCCCGGCGTAGAGCGGGGGGGCCCGAGAGTACGCCTGGGGCTGCGGGCGGGCGAACGACAGAGAGACAGAGAGAGAGAGAGAGAGAGAGAGAGAGAGAGAGAGAGAGCTACCGACAGAGAGAGAGAGTTACACAGAGAGAGAGAGAGAGAAAGAGAGCTATGCACTGAGAGAGAGAGAGAGTTACAGAGAGAGAGAGAGAAAGCTACCGACAGAGAGAGAGAGTTACACAGAGAGAGAGAGAGAGAAAGAGAGTGATGCACTGAGAGAGAGAGTTACAGA